>NW_005054516.1:269908-271296 GCF_000277835.1 Geospiza fortis
TGTAAAGTGAATGCCTCACGTTCCAAATCTGCTGGGTCATATCCAGTTTGCCTGTAACCTCTATGACAGAAATCAGACCAGAGGTGTCACAGACATCAAGGCGCAAGTTCTGGTGCAGCCAGACTGCTAAGAAAGGTCTTATTTTAATGCCTCCATCACTCCTAGCCCACAGCAGAACTGCATTTTATTTGCATTTTTTCCATTCCTTTAACTTTTTCAAGGAATAAAAGCAGGTGAAGGCTATCAAGCTTTAGCCATTTTATTGTTTTGCCTTCCTTATTTGCCACTGCTGAAAGGCTTTGTTATTTTGACAGGTTCATATTCACCCTGATTGAAAGCAGTAGTAACTTGCTTATTCGCATTGGTGAACTTGGAAAATTACTTTTCTCAAACAATCTTTCCTTCTGCTGGTTTTTGAGCATTAGGCATTGACTGCAAATTGCCACATGGATATTTATTCTTACTGGTAAAATAATATTTTCTTTGTTTTTTTCTTATAAACTCCAGTGTTTACAAAGTGGGGATGGGGGAACCATGATTACTTTTTTTTTTTTCCTTCATATACTTGTACATCCGGAATCACCTACAGGCAAAGCATTTCTTGCTAGAATAAAATGTATTAATTTGAGTAGCTCTGAATTCACAAGACAAATGAAGTTTTTGCAGCCCTGTCAATATGTGGGGAGGACTGGCTGAAGAGACTAAGAGATTGTCTCTGAGGGCTCCCTGCTTTTTGAGCAAAGGTCAAGGTCACTTACAATGGTTTTCCAACACAGTAAGGAAGTTTAAACAGTTTGCGGTTTGTTGGGTTTTTAATTTTTTTTTTTTTTTTTACTTTGCATAGAAATGAGAAAAGGACTTCTTGATATGTGACATTCATGAATAGTTCCCTCTCTATCTATCCCCATCCAAAGTTCAAATCAAAGTTCCAGGGTTCCAACAAAAGATTCTTCTATGTCATGATCAGGGCGCACATGAGAGATCAGAGATGTGAGAGGTGCAAATCTGGGTGTCCTGACAGTGCAGTTTTCAGTCAGAGACATCTCAGGAGAAACTCCTCCTGGCTTTACTCAGATTTATGGATATTTTATAAATGAGAGTTTCAATAAGACTAGCATATAAAAAAGTTTCCTTGTCAAGAAATCAGTGTTTTGTCACAATTCTCTTGAGTTTAATGAGATATCCAAGCAGCTAAACAGAAGCATAAGTTTTCCTTGCCATTTTCCAACAGTGATAGCATCCATCATGTCACCAAGAACTGTAAATGGGCAAAGAACAGAAATTAAAGATGAAAGAAGCCTATGATTTATTTATTTTGATTTTTACAAGCTGTAATAGGAGAAAGTCTAAGCAGTGTCCCTTTGCCCTTGGAGAAAAAAAATTCATGT
>NW_005054516.1:271318-370493 GCF_000277835.1 Geospiza fortis
CAGACCTGTCTTCTGGTCTGACAGAACCAGTGATCCTGGAACAGGTGTAGGAAAAGAAATCATTGATTGTCCTGCCCTGATCACAACCATGCACACAATCCCCATAACAACAACTATGCACCGACTACCATTAACCACTTGAAAAATACTAATTTGGAGGCAGACCAGTGAACTGTGCTAGGAAAATCTTTCTGTAGGAACTGAAACTATTTTTTTAAAAATACAGCTGAAATGCTAAGCTAGTCCTTAGATGTATAAAAATCTTTCCTCCAGGTCTACCACTACAGGAAGCAATGCTGCCTAAAGGCCTGGGTGTGCACTGGAGATGTTCCGTAAATGCTGGAGGAGTGTGTCAGTGAAGCTTTTAATCATAGATCCAAAGACCACCTCTCTGAAAAGTTATCTTGAGAAATTACTTCATCATTGAAGGCTGGCCTGTGTTTGTGGAAAGTGGGTCTGCTGATGAGTAAGGATGGGAACAGATTTTATAGGGGCAGATTTAATATTTTCAGATTTGCAGTTTAAATAACAATAAATCAGCAGTTTGGGATATATAGTAGATATTTTTCTCAGTAGGGAATAAAGACTCCAGAAAAACTCACTGAGATTCTAGACTCAGAATTGCTGGGATCCCATGGAATTATATTGTCAAATATGTGCTTTTGGCTTGTTTTTGCAAGACATTCTGACTTTTAGGGAGAGAAGGAGCTGGGCTTCTTTAGTACAGCTCTCTGTTCTGATCTTGGAAATGGGAACTTGTGAGTTGCTTTCAGCATATTTATGACTCCTACAACAGCATTAACAGAACAGTTTTAGCTAAATTTCATTCCAATGTTTCAACCTATTACCTGAAGGGGTCAGCAAGGCACCTAGTTTTCTGCCTGCTCTATCTTTCTAATCTCCCTAAGCCTGCCACAGTCACTGCCATAAATCCTGCTGCTGATAGGGCCCTAAAAATGATCCTGTGCATGTTTAGTCAGGGGATTTCAGTCCCAGAAGACTGTGCTTGCAGCACAGGTACCTTATTTACCTGATGTCTTTGTAATGTGTCCTCCCTCTGCATTAGCCATGCTGTTGACACTGATTTGTACCAATATTGCTGATCACACACTGCTGTTAAATCCCTGAGGTGTCTTGCAGGTTCATTCAACCTGCAGTTAAAAATCAGACATTCTGTTTTCCCACCCTCTTTGCCACTAATTGCACAGAATCACATATATACATGGAGTTTTGGTTTATTTCTGTGTGTCATTTTAGTCTTGTATTTATGTATGTGGTCTTTCCTCTCTTGTGTGTCCCTAGACAATGGAATTTCTGACATGGATTTTATCAGTCTGAGCTCACTGAGTTTTGAGTAAGTGATTTTCTCACTTACATGTTCACCTATTAGGAATAAATTCAGCCAAATAATGTGGTTTGATGACCAAACAACTTTGCTCAAACTGTCCTTTAAAGCAGTGTCCTAGAACTGTTCATTGTGAACGCCAACAACATTGCCTTTTATTCCTCCAGGAGGAGAAGGTGAGGGCTAAAAGTGAAGGTGAGAGTTCACACACCCTGGTAGGACTGTCCACAGATATAATCTGGTATGTAGGAAAGGATTTTCAATAGATGGAGGAGGAAAGCTCTGAAAATGGTTTAAAAAAGGGAAATAATCAGAATGAGAATCAGCTTGATTTTACGGAAGTGCTCACTGTACTCTTGGAATGTGCTGTACTTGATGAAGTTTTTTGCACCAAGGGATGCGTTAAGGAGGTCAGGCAGCTTCTTACAGCCCTGTGCCCCTGGCTGGAGCACCCAGGGGCTTGTGGAGACCCTTCCATAGTGACTGGGCATGCTTCACCCCTGGAAGCTGGGAAGGGATGGGCAGATTTCAGGACTGCAGGAGCTGCCAGCTTTCCTGCTGGCTTTGCAGGGTGAGGATTCTGCAGGGGAAATCTGCAGCTGCTGCTGCTCCCACCAGGCCCTGAGCACACCAGGTGTCATGCCCTGAAAGGTGATGCCTTCCTGCAGAGACACAGCAGGTCCTACAAAGCCAAGGCCGATCCCAAAGTGCTCCAGAGGAGCACAGGGATAACTGAATCTGGCGCAGCATCCCCAGGAAAAAGCAGCAGCACAATTTGTGAAAGGTTTTTACAGGTGTTCTAAATGCTTGTTACAGCAGCCAGAGTGTATTTCCCCCCGCCTTTCTGTATGTTATTAATTTCACAAAGAAGAAATTTCTGAATGGTTTAAGAATTTCTCAGTGGTTTAAGTACAAACTGGGAAAAAACCAAGACCATACAGCTTTAGCAGCCTGAGGTTCCAGGGGAGTCTGGGCTGGGATTTGTATATTGCTGAATATCCTGTAAGGAAATGCCTGAAAAAGGGAAAACTGGGACCTGGATTATTTAACTCTTTTCAGGTGCTTCAAAATAGCTTTTAAATGCACCCATAACAATATTCTTCTCAGATGTAGCAAAATTAAGAATTTCTGTTATGATAATTGCCTGATATTAAATATTTATTTTCCCATTTCTGAACACATGCACCATACTGGGTAGATCCCCCATTCTGGGCAGCCTATGCAGAGTTTTGGTGTAGTGGAAATCACAGTGGACAAAGCAATTTTCCTGGTCCTGCCATTATATTTCTAAACCAACACTGGAAATTTTTCTAAAAAGGGATATGTCTTATAGTACAGTGATCAGATTGAAATTCAGAGTGTGTGTTGTATACTTTGGCTATTTTGAGGTTTTAAATATACTATGTGTTTTGAACCAAATTGCAGAGTTTTCAGAAGAAAACTGTGAAAGCTTCTGCTTCTAAAGTGTTGAATGCTCTCCTGCTGATTTTTCTATCACTGAACAAAAGAAATCAAACAAGAGACTAAATTTCAAGCAAAACCCCTTTTAATTTTGTCCCCTTACAGCTATATTATTTTCAGCAGCCTTTTACCCATGCCTGCATCTGTATGTCACTATGAAAACTATTTTTCAATTAACAGTATGAAGTCACTTATATTGTCCAAGAGCTTTCATTATCCATAGCAGATTCGATTTCTGAAATGGGAATTTGGAAAGGACTCATATTTTGGTGACATCCCTGGCAACTCCATTCAAATGTGCCTATGCTGAAACAGTTATTAGCATTTTCACTATAAAGAGAAATTATTTAATGTGTTTGATGGAAGTCGTGCAGAATAAATGTGACAGGGCTTTGCAGGACACAGCCATGGGGACAAACTGTGTGAGACTTTCTCTACTCTGAGCTCTCCTGAGCGCTGATTCCAGTCAGAGACACACTCCAGACATCACACAGACAGAAAACCATGTCCTACAGCCTCATTTTCCCTGTGAAAAAGCTTTGTCCAACTGTGTAACATCACTGCCTCCCTTTATATATTGCCTAGCATGGCTCTACTCCCGCAGAAAGATTTCTCTGAGATCCAACTGGGAACTTGGCATGGGATTTGGTTTCTGATGGAAAATACACTGCTAGCAAAATATATAGCAGTCCAAAAAGATATCCTACCTTAACTTTTTTGACAAAAAAACCTCAAACAAACAAACCCCCCCAAAAAAACCCAAAAAATTAAAATCACACAAAAAAACCTAAACCCACAAAAAAAAGCCCCAAAAAACAAACCCCAAAACAAAATAAAACAAACAAAACCCCTCAGAATCTCCAACAATATTCTTTAAAAGAAGCATCTGGGAGGAAAAATTTTTACTTGAAACAAAAATAATAATCCTGAAATGGATTTTTAAAAATTTGTTTTAAGGGAAAAGAATTTTTTCAGTCACAGTTTGAAATAAAAAATAATTGAAAGTAGAAGATATTTCAGAGAGAAAGATTAAATTTTTTTTCTGTCTTTATTTTCCATTGGTTCCTGTGAACTTCAGGTTGAAAACTAAAGGAGACTAAAGACTTAAAGTGATTTTAATACACATGATACCTTCAGTAAAAGAGCATCACTACTGGGATGCTGCTCATTAATTTTCCTCTATGTATTAACAGCAGCACTGGCTGATGTCATTAGAAAAGGGACAGAAGTTGAGACCTTAATGTATAGGGAGGAGATCCCTGTACCCAAAGTGTGATTTGGGCTTCAGCTCCTGCCCTTCCTTAATTAGTTGCGCTGTAAGCAATCCAATTAGAGAGGAAGCTGATTAGAGAGCTCTAACTGAGGCATCACAATAACTCAGTAGTCCTGTGAGCCTCAAAATTAATGTAACTTGCTTTATTGTGGATTTCTGTCTTTTCCTTGATTCACTAGTGCACCAAATTGTCTTAGGGTGTAAACTTACCAGTTTGATCTTAAGCCTTCCCTTTACTGGGTTTCTTGGTTTTGGTGACTTCTGAGACACTCATTGTTACTGAAAATTGAGCTGAAACCAGCCACTGTGATCCCAGTAAGGGACTGAAAAAAACCAAAAACAATAGCAGTAAAAATGTATTGAAAAATAAAATTTTCAATCAGGCTTTAATTTTATGGGCAAACTCCATGTCAGTCCATATCAGGCATTCAGACTCTGTCACCTCTGTTCACTTAAGATACACTCAAGCTAAGATTCTGTGACCAGTTCTGCAGTTTCTGCTTGGGATCAGATGGAGCAGAGGACTGAGCTAAAGAGGACTCACAGTTACTAAAATGAAGGCAGGACTGTCACCCAAGGTTTACACAAATCTTCATTACAAGGCCTGGGACTGATTTCTGGATTAGTGTGAATAGATTCAAGCTGTTCTGCCCTGCCTACCAAATTACCTGATTTTATGGTGGAAGAGTCACCATTTTTTCCTGAAAAAGAGCCAGGAAAGAATTCAGATTTTAGCATCAGAGTTAAGTGAGCAGAAAAATCTGTAACTTTGTCCCTTTAATGAAGTACTCAGGGTGCTGGGTCTCACCCCTTGGATTTTATGTTGTCATCAAATTATGTAGTAGAAAGCCACTGGTCTGAACAAACATGAGACAGAAATTCTGACAGTGTGGATTTCAATCAGAATTTCCTTTCTGAGCATCTGAATCACACCATTCCCCACAAAATATTCAATTTTTTTCCATTCTTGGACACATAAAGCCAGGTCTACAGTGGGATCAATCATGGTTGATGAAGGGGAAGAGAACCAATCAGTTTAATGAAGTGCCTCCTGCTGAGGCTGAATACTTGATCCAGGGACTACATTTTTTAGATGAAGGTTAGGCACTAATGGTAGCCACAGCTCACTGGAAAAAAATGATGTGAAAATAAAAGGGTATGAAAGGCATATCCAATTCAAAGTTCACTAAGTACCACATCATCATAAAATCCCTTTAATAAATTTATGAAGCCTTGAATTAATGTTAGTGGGGTGAGCTGAGATTTTGATAGTACTAAGAATGTTAGAAAATTTCCCCAAAAGTTAAAAGGAAGATGAGTTGAATGGAAATTCACAACTAGACAAAAATTTGTGGAGAACCTCAGGGCAGGTGACCACGGTGCTGTGGAGTGAGTGCTGTGCTGTGTGTGAACTCTGCAAGCAGAAAATGGCAGCAGCCAAATAACCTGTGATCCCTCCTGCTTCAGCAGTGCAGGGAGTAGGATGGGCACTCATGTGCTGATTCTGTAACTTTGTTTATCCCAAGCCTCAAGCACGTGCTTAACTCTTGAGCTGCATGACAGTAAATTCACCAAAGATGAGCGCGCACTCAGGCTCTCTGCTGAGCCTGAGAATTCTGCCAAAATGCTGCAAATGACCTAATTTGTCATATTAGTATTGCAAAAAATCACTTTTGACACTTTCCCCCCTACCTGCGCACTAAATAAATGGATTACAGAGCACTTTTACCCTTTGGAGCCAAGAAACACAATGCCATGACTCAGTCCTGCCTGCATTTCTCTCTCCATACTATGGAGCTGTTGAAGTTTCTAAGGATGTTGACTTGGTCCTTTCCAGCAGGTTTTCAAGCCCTGATTCTTCTGCCTGAAACATTTTTTTGGGGGGAGCTCTTATTTCAGGTTGGCATACTCTCAGCTTAGAAGAAGGTGATGAACATTTCACTGTTTTGCTTGCTCTTAACTCCAAAAATGCTGTCAAAGACAAATAAATAATCTGTACCAACCTTTGCTGCTGAGAAGAACAAGACAGTTAAACTAATCTTTCTGAGATTATATTGATTCACATTGATTACATCCCCCAGAGAAAAGAAAGCAAGAAGACAGAAAATAGACAGTGAAATCTTCATACAAATTTGACATGGGAGCAAAACTGTATGGCTAAAGTTTAATGAGGATATTTCTGCTGTTTTCTTGTCTAAACAGCCAAAAAAAATAAGTCAGAACTGGAAAAGCGAGATATGATCATTATTATGTATATGTTCCTTCAAGAAGAAAAATCCTTCTTACAATGTAAGTCTAATGGGAAGATCCAATAGCTCTAGAACAGAATTCAGATGGAGCTTTTCTACTATCCTTAATGAAAAGAACATTAAATAAGAATGATGGCTGTGGGAGACCAAAAAGCTGAAGGAGTTGATATAAACCTGAAAGAGTCAATGCCTCAAACACTCAGCAGAGGAGAACAGGAGTGTTGTCATGCCAACCAGACAAGGTGTAGTTTGAAAAGAGGGTCTTGTGGAGGCAGGACAGTGATTTTCTGAGACCAGCTTCCTTATCTCAGGCAACTGTCTCTAAAAACAGGTTGGAGACAGCCCCCCAGCCCCTTCTGAGAAGTTTGAGAATATCAAAATGTGCTTTTGTGAGGAAAAATAGCACAACTGATGGGCTAGGAGTGCTCCTGTCATCACAGGAACCAGACCTGGGATGGTTGGGCTGACCCAGATCTGTTCCCCTTATTTCTATTTTCCTATCTTCTTTTCTTCCTTTCTTCCTCTTCCTAGAAGTTTAAATCATCTTTCAGCCTGTCTGCCATGAGGTTAGAAGTTGAATCCCCTGCTGCTGTGGGCTGTTGAGAGTTTAATCCTTGGGTTGTTCAAAAATGTTTAAAGCCTTTCTGCTGTTCAGCTTTTCATAAGATTTAAATCATTGCTACCATAAATAAAACTTCTTAATTGATTGATTGGCATTGTTTTAGTTTTATTGACCCCAAAGTTTGGCTGCCCCAGAGCCAGTGGGTGTCCAAGAGCTGCCTCATGGTACCCCACTGAACTTGATTCTCAATTAAATAAAGTTAAATTCATTGGGAATGGTGTCACCTTCCTCTCATCACACTCTGCAGCACATTCTTTAAGACATCCATTTACAGAAAATTTTCAGTAGTTTCTTGTTTTGAGCTACACACTGGGATTTGGAAACAAATACAGAAGGGAATTGAGGATCATGGGGTAGGTGGGACAAGAATCCATCTGAAATTATGGAAATGGATGAATCCCTTAGTCATTCACTTTGGAATGCAGGTTTGCTGGGGTTTTTGGTCTAAAGGTGATGCAGCTTCCTTCTCTTCATGAGTGTTTTGTTGCTGTAGTTTTGGGTTTTATTTTTGTATTTTCTCACAAGACTTTATTTGTTGGCTTTGGCACAAAGACGGGGGCATGGGAGAGCTCTCCGGGAATGCACAATATCTTTGCCCTTTTGATCATTATGCTTTCTCTGCTGCAAAGGTTATTTTCTGTGATGGCCCCTACACTAACATGTCTTGTAAGATGTTTCAGCATCAGATTTTAGAGGGCACTGGGTATGGCTTGACCTCATTGAAGGGGATGGTAAAACTCTCCCTGGTCTTCTCTGGCCTGGAATTTTATCACAAAATGACATAATGGTTTGGGTCTGAAAAGACCTTAAGGCAGGGACATCTACCAGACCAGGTTGTTCAGAGACTCATCCAGCCTGGGCTTGTCATCTCCTGTGTTTATATTTTTCCAGTTTTTCACAATAAAGCCTGAAAACATTGATTTCTCTCCCTTTCTCTTTACTGCTGCACTCAAAGTTGATTATCCAATCCTTGGTGGACTCCTTACAACCTAAACAAAATAGGTGGAAAATTCTGGTCTCCTTCAATAGCACTTTATACCTTTGTCAGATAGATGCTACATTACAGAGGCACTGCCGCGGCCAGGTGGAGGGGAGAAACACACCGATGCGATGCGAGTAAAAGAAGCTCCATTTATTGCCTCTATCAGCGCTACTAATATACAGTAAAAACTTTCTTGTACACGCGATCACGCAGAATATGATCGGATCCTCCGCCTTGTTCACGAGGCTGACACGAGTCTTGTCTCTGCAGTCAT
Source organism: Geospiza fortis (assembly GCF_000277835.1). Classification (NCBI taxonomy): domain Eukaryota; kingdom Metazoa; phylum Chordata; class Aves; order Passeriformes; family Thraupidae; genus Geospiza; species Geospiza fortis. The sequence goes on from NW_005054516.1 coordinate 279,525, forward strand.
TGGTTGCCAATCCATGCTCATTGGTTGCTACATATGACGATAATCATTTCTAAGTTTTGCTTTTCTGTAGCCCTGGAATTCCGTTATTCTGATAAGCTTGGCACATAGTACTTCTATTTTCTTCTCCTCAAGGACACTGTAACTGCTACAGCTACTTCCCATGCCTGCAACCCCCAACAGAGGCACAAGAGGGAAAAAACTTTACACTTTTGTCTGAATGGAGAAACTAAAATCTTACTCTGATCCAGTGTTCTGCTTCTGTTGAGCCAGTAACTACTTCAAAAAAAATTCATCTGATGGTACACTGTAAATTTGACACATTAAACTTTTCTTTAAGGGGTCATCAAAAATCACTGTGAGAATTGTGTCAGTTATAATATACTTACAATTGAAGGAATAATTTACCAATTTAAGCTGTTTTGGGTTTGTTTTTTTCCCTGTACAATTATGAGAAGCAATGTTTCAGAGACTAATGCCTGGATAGTTCTATTTTGTGTCACAATAGCTCAGTCTCTTTCACCACATATTTTTCCCAAAATGATCTGGACATTTCTACCTCAGTATGACTTCCGAAAGGACTTCTCTTTGTGTAAGACAAATGTTTCACTGATTTTGTAGTGCTAGAACAGCATTAAGACCCTATTTTTTTTTCCTTTTCAAGTGTAGCACAAAAACTATCATGCTTTTAACAACAACAAAAAAAAAAACCTAACAAACAAACAAACAAACAAAAAACCTCTACAAAACCAAAAACCAATCAAACAAACAAATTAAGAAACCAGGCAAAATAACAAACCAAATTGACTAAAACCTTCTCAACAGAGTTTCACTCTACAACCAGTTTACCAACATTGATCAATTAATTCTCGAGACATTGAAGTTAGTTACTGTGGATGGAGACAAATCAATGGCCTGGAACTGTGCTGAGAGGGTTGTGTCTCTGCGCCGGTGTTTGTTAGATGTGCCTTGAAATGTCAGGCAGGGCCATTACCGTGGGGGCTGCACAAGTAACCTTTTCTGGGATGGCAGAAAGGAAATGGGGGTTATAAAGGCAGTCAAGTCCTCCACTGAGCTGACTAATGCACTGCTTATTTCTCATGACCAAAGGATAACCCTCAATCATTTCAAATTCGGATGCAGAAATCTGAAATCTTCACAGAGCTCATATACTCTTGTTTGTGTCTGTAGGAGGCTGAAAACTTTTGATCCTACCTTTTTTTGAACAGCAAAAAAAGAAGATATTTCAAAGCAAAGAAATGAAAGTACTTTCTAAAGCAAAGAGTCGCATTTCTGTAAAAGAATCATAAAATGTTTTACTGACTTTTTAATGCAAATATTCTTTAAAACTGAGCTTTCTTTCCAGTAGAAACATGGCCACTTTTGCCAGACTTTTAATTAAGAAAAATATTTGCTCAGTGTACTGCATTGAACCATCTCAGATACTTTTTTTTTTTTAAACACAACAGCATGAGCACAGATATTCTCCACAAGAGTTTAGGTTCAAGAAATAGGGATATAACAGCCTGGTGGTCCCAAATGTCCAGCATACTCAAAATAAGCCCTTTCCAACAGCTTCTCTGCCTTCTCAATGGTGTTGCTGAGTTATCTGACATCACTTCCATGGTTCCCAGTTCTTTGCTGGACTGAGACACATGGGTGTCTCCATCCTGTATTAAACCCTTCACATAGACTCTCTGCTGGAGAAATTTCCTTCTTTTTTCCTTTTCCTGCACAGCTGACCAAGGGGCCTACAAAGACAAATATTTCTTTAGGTGGGCAAAGTCTTGCTTTGCAGTTCTCTGTTTCTTAGGACACAGAGGAAATTAGGGAATAGTAGATCCGAGTTAGAGCGAGGAGTGTTGGTTACTGAGGAAAAGAAGCCAAACCCAAGTCCCTTCAGACAAATAAAGCTTTCAGGGCTATCTCAATCTGAATTTTCTCCTTTTTTCACTGTGCCTCGAAAAACAATCATCTTTACAGGAGGCTAGGCAAAAAATAAAGGAAATAGTACAAAAGTGTGGTGGTAGCTCCGCTGGGAGAGGAGAAGATTAAATAAAACTTAGTTCAGCCCAGAAAAATAATTGGAATATGGCTTTGTACTCTTAGAAGAGCTGTGAGAAGAATGGAATGTACTGTATTCTTTTCCTGCATTGCAAATAAGATGCATATTCTCCTGAGGAAAAAGGAGTTGCATATGAGTATAGAGAGATGTCCAATAGTTTGAAAAAAAACAGCATCAATTTAAATTTTAAGTAATGGTCTATATGCCCAGTAGTAGTGTAGAAACACATGTTTCAAAGTAAGGAGTATCTGCCTATGTGGGGAGAAAAAGAAATGAATAAAGGAATAAAAAAGCAACAGATAATCATGTGGGTGTGGATGAAGGGATGTACAGAGCTCTTATGCAAAAGAAATGGAAAAGCTATTTCATTCTTGCTTGCTGGGAGTCAAGTGGCTGATGTATTTTTGTGGCTGTGATAAATAGAAAAATGCATACAATTTTTTTGTTACTTTAAAGCACTCAAGCACATATATTTAGATTTATGGCATGTTGTCTTCTCTCAGTACAAGAATGCTGGATTACAGACAATATAATTTTCTAATAAAAAGCCTTCCTTTGCCTCCAAGTCCAGCAAATAGAATTATTTCTACTGAAGCATAAACCTGTACTTATCTGCTTGGCTGAATGATGCGGCATAAACTCTATGTATATATTTTGTTCACACACTTTGACTTTCACGTTTAGTGTTTTTCCCAAAACTTGGCAGCTGACTTTGTATGAATCAGGAGCAGCCAGACAAAAGCCCCACAAGCTCCCATGGCTGTTTCCTTCCAACCATTCTGGAAAATTATTACAAATTATTCTGCACTGATAAGACGTCTCTGGGCTTTCTAACACTGAGCTGGTGGCCTTTGAAGCTGCTGGGTGTTCTTGGGCTGTGCTTGGCTCTCTAAGCCCCATTCCAGCCAGGCAGAGGCTGGTCCTCCTTCCCTCCTTCCCCATTTAGTGTTTGGGTGGCTGGAGCACTGAAAAGGGATATATTGAAGATGGTGGTGTCAGTATTTAGCTCCCTGTGTGACTTGTTTTAAAGGAGTTGGTCACCCTCCCTCAGGCTGGCACTTGTGTGAAAGTATTGTATTTGCAGGTGACCCCCGTGGCAGGGAGGAGTGATGAATCTGACTCCATGTTCTCAGAAGGTTAATTTATTATTTTATTATAATATATCATATTAAAGAATGCTATACTAAACTATACTAAAGAATACAGAAAAGATACTTACAGAAGGCTAAAAAGCTAATAATGAAAACTCATGACTCTCTCCAGAGTCCTGACCCAGCTTGGCACTGATTGACCAAAGAGTGGAAACAACTTACAGCAGAATCCAATGAAACAATCACCTGTGGGTAAACAATCTCCAAACACATTCCCCAGGAGCACAACACAGGAGAAGCAAATGAGATAAGAATTGTTTTCCTTTTCTCTGAGGCTTCTCAGCTTCCCAGGAGAAAATCCTGGGTGAAGGGATTTTTCCAGAGAACGTGAATGCCACAAGTCCCTGTTCTGGACTTGAAATCCCCCAATATTTGTGCTCAGATTCAACTCCCTTTTTACCTAAGGTAGCCATTAACTCTGATCTCACATCCTGAGTGGAGCTGATGCAGATCCACTTCACCTGGATCTTTTTAAACTGAAAAATCCTATTTGTTTCCTGCAAAAATGATTTGCCCATGAAAACTCTGTACAACAGGATGACATTTTTCTCTCATGAAAGAATTGTAAAAAGAGTTTTATGCACAGTTTCCATTTCTAGTGATTTTCAGAATACTCCAAGTCTAAATAATGAAAGAAGAGACTAACTGCTAAAAAAAAAAGATAGAAGAGAGATTGAGATTGTTTTCTTTTACAGTATCCATAAACTGCTGCTGAACAAAAACCTGGATGTGCTGTTTCTCTACATCTTCCCCCCTGCACTCTCCACTTCCCCCAAATACAGAACATTTCCCTGTCAGGACCCCAAGGCCAACAAGGGACAGGTAGCAATGCTGAAATTGATGACTTAATTAGCTGCTAGAATTTATTGAGTATAAGCATAACAATAAAATGAACAACTTGCAAGGTACCACTTAAATCAGAATGATTGACATCTGATGGAAATTGGTTGAGAAGAAGCTCAACATGACCCAGGGAAGTGCAGAGGGAGCTCAGAAACCAACCATGCCCTGGGCTGCAGCCAAGGCAGCGTGGGCAGGTCAAGGAAGGGGATTCTGCCTCTCTGCTCTGCTCAGGTGAGGCCCCACCTGCAGAGCTGGGTCCAGATCTGGGGTCCCCCACACAAGGAGGACCTGGAGCTGTTGGAGCCAGTCCAGAGGAGAACAGGAAGATGTTCAGAGGGCTGGAGCCCCTCTGCTATGGAGACAGGCTGAGAGAGCTGGAGTGTTCACCTGGAGAAGGCTCCAAGGGGGCATTCTGACACCTTCCAGGGCCTAAAGGTGCCCCAAGAGACTGCAGATGGACTTTGGACAAGGGCACAGAGGGACAATTCAAGCAATAATGGCTTTAAACTGTTTAATCTTCAAATTTTTAAAGGTACCTTCTCACTCTCATCATCTAGTTGGAACTAGATGACCTTTAAGGTCTCTTCCAACTGAAATCATTCTATGATTCTATGAGTTTTGTCCAGTCTACGTCTATGTCAATCTACCACTTTCCTGGTATGTGGAGATATTATATTCCACTTTATAGTAACTCAGAGCTATGTTTTAAATTGACAGTAACTTTTTCACCCTCGTTTCCACTTTATTTGAAGGGAAGAAACACATCTAATTTATACCTACATTGCTGTTTATTGCAGATGATTTGAAATGTCAGATTTCTTCTGCTCCCCAGCCTGTTCCCTCCCTCAAAGTGGGACAGAATTCAGGTGTCAGGTCAAAGGTAAATGGCACAGAAGAAGAAGGATAAAATTTTCATCAGATGCAACTTGCTTCTCTGACCAGCTAATTAGGCAACATGTATTCAGGTTTGAAAGGTACACAGAGGTGGACAAGTTTTGAAATGCAAGGAGGATTGGGAGGTAGAATAATCAATACAGATATTTGTATTCTGCAATCAATGGAAGTTGTACTTTTAAATCAGGGTAACATTGATTTGTGGATTGTTTCTTTTGCCTAGAAAAGAAAACAGGTGTGAGCTTTACAGAGAAGAGAACCTGAATAATTTGATTTTTTTTTCTGTACCTAATTTCTAGTTGCTGTCTAATGGCTGAGCTGTTTTGAGATGCCATCCTAAACTGTAGTTTGTAGAAACACTCCTGTGGCAACTTGGTCTATATATATTGGGTTTTTTCCATCTCTAAGAGATCCAAATGACATGAGACATCAATTAAAGTTCAAAATTCAATCTATTCATGCAGCCTGTGAATTTATTTAGCTCTAGCTCTGTCAGTCCTTGGAACACATTTTTGGAGGGCAGCTGTTGCAAAAGCAGCTCTGTTTTCTAAATACATGATTGAGTTTACAGCTGTTTAAAACCACTTTAATGTTGGCATAAAGACAGTGCATACACCTAGGTCAGCTTTGAATCATCCTTTAATTTTCCCTAAATATCTAATTCTAATTCTAATTTTCCTGTTTTATATTTGGCTTGATGATTTCATTTGGGTGTTTTCTTCTTATTGCTTGGTTATTTTTTTACAGAAAGGCATGCTTAACTAGAAACTAGTCCATTAATTTCATTAATTAAGTCATCACTTGCTTGGGTTAATGTCTTCATGGCATCTCTGCAGTGATCCAATCAACTAAATTCTTATTTTCTTTATTTTTTTTTTAAAAAACAAGGTTCTGTACCAGTTTTTGGATGCTGCTGTGTAGTTCTATTCTTCAATTTCTTCTTTCCATTCATTAGGCTCTCAACATGTATAACCCCAGGAGTCTTTGTACTATTTGTTGTGCAATCTATACAAAACAAAAAATCATTGCAAAGAGAACAGGGAGCACCTTGGATGAAAAACAATCAGTTTAGGTTCCTTGCTCAAAGGAATACTGAAGGTAATAGGAAATTTTTGCTGATGACAAATTCAGTTGGTGACCAGTGTGGATTGCCCAGAATGAGAAAGAGACTCTCATTTTTTGAGAAGAGAGTAGACAGAAATGTGACAAAAATTGTCATCATTGCATTTGCTCCTGTCAGGGATAAAGGAAGGACCCTTCCATCAGCCACTTTTCTGTGTGTGAAGGGGATTGAGGATCCTTGAGGAGTGCTGGCTTGATGGGAATGAAGCTTGTTCAGGAGGCTCCCAGCACACCCTGGGATCAAACTCGCTCTTCAAAGAAGTTTTACAGTTAACCAGGAGATCTCATTAAGGTGGTGTCTGCAGCTTCTGACACCCTGACACACTTCTCAACCCTGCAGATCAGAGACAAGTATGATTTAAGGCTTCAAGTCTCAGATTTTTTGCTAATTGCTCATCAGGGAACATTTGCCTCACAGCTAGAATGTTAAGAGTGTCATGAAGTTTGGATTAAAGAACAATCTTCCTCCCTTCCTTTCAGCAAGACAGGAGACACTTGGCTTTTGTGATCATTGGCTTTTACTGTTTCTTCTCTTCATTTTATTTAGTTAGTTATTTTTACTGCTGGAAAAAAAAAAAAAAAAGAAAAGCCATAGCTATTTTTATTAGAAGAAAAATTAATCCTATGGGTGGAAGAAAAAGCAAGATTGACTGCAAGAGAAAGTTTGGACTTCAGTTAAAAAAAGGAAGCACAATGGAGAGAGCATATGGACATATCTGGTGAAGCTGAAAGCTTCACTGGATAGAACTAAAATGATCAGATAAATAGAAATATGCTCTTTATTTTTACCCCCAGCCACTAGCACACAAAAGATCAAGGAGGTATGTTAGCAGCAGATTCCAATTCCCAATAAGAAAGTGGTATAAAAAGATCAATCTTGAAGCAAATTTTGTTAGTGAACATCATATAGTGGCTTTATCAGACAAATCTCAGAATGGCTATACAATGCCTTAGCATTGCAAAGAAATGCAAATTTAGTGGAAATTACTGAAGATCAACCTCTTTTCTTCCCCTGTTCCCAGGGCTGATAAAACATCCTATGAGGAACTTGTATCCACAATATATTTGTGAGCAATGTAACTTCACCCTGAGTTTGGGCTGCCTGTATGTCCCCCCTGCCCCTGTAGCTGGGAATACTCCAGGGAACCCCATGGAATGTTCTGCTCCTTCTGTGGTCACTCCCACAACAAAAGTCAGTTTCTACACAATGGGAAGGCTCCTTGTGGTCAAGCCAACACAGTTTTGCAGCAGAAGGAAACAGACTCTGCTAGTACCAGACATGGGGATTTTCTCAGCTGAAATGCACCCTGGAGATGTGTATTTTATGTGTTTTTGTCTCCTGAATGCAAAGGGAAAATCGGGTGACCACTCCACACAGAGAAGCCTGGTGATGAGCAAGGAGAATACCTACAAGGTAGAGATGGGATTTCAGGGGTGAAAAGCAATGTCCTTATGCTCCTCCAGCAGCACCAGGCTGGTGTCTGCAGATGCAGCCTGTGACTTTTCATAGAAAGGAGAACTGCTGATGACAAACAAATCAAGCCCCAGTGTTCACCTCCTGTGGGTTCAAACCCTCAAGACTGTGTAGGTTATGTTTAGGTGTTGAAAACAATTACATTGGTTGAACAGGAGCTTTTTACTGCTCAAAGAGGGAGCACTGTTCCACTGCATAAAATTTGTTTATGTCTCTGAGCCAGTTACTTGTTCTGGGGGAGAAATTCATAGCTGAGAAGCAGCTCCTCCATTGTGAATACTAACCTCAGTCACTGCTCCAACTGCTGTCAAAACAACTCCTCCACTCCAGTCAGATCAGCTCTTCTGTTTATTTACCACAATTTTCTGATTTCTTGACTATTATGGGTTTAAATTGGACAGCATCACTGCATGAGGGACTTCAGTATTTAAGTTAATAATCCATTTGATTCCCTCAGTAAGAGATTCTCTATTGCTCTGAGAATGTTTACAGTCTGATTCAGTCCATTTTTGTGCCTGCTGCAGTCACAGTCATGCCTCTGGCTCAGTCACTTCGTGCAGCATCACACTTCGCATTCTTTAGGTCTTTAGATTACCCACAAGCCTACAAGTGTTTTTAGTACTTTTCTCCTTCTCACAAACATCTCATTATTTCTCACCCTTATGCGTTCTGATATCTGAAGTTGTCCTCATTGAAAGTTCATTTTAACTCTCCTCTAATTTTCTTTTTGAAGATGCAGATCCTGTGCAGAACTAATGTTTTTAACACTGTTAATTGTGCTATGTGTCTTGGAAAAAAATACACCTAACAACCTTCTTGATCATACTCCCTGGTTAGTGTTTTTATCTGGCACTTAAATCCCTTGGTTGCCCTATTAGGATGGAAGTAGTCCAAATTAGTGGTGTGTTGCCACTGTGATATGATCACCTAGTTAATTGCTAGGCCCTTAGAGATTGCTTGATTTTTTGCTCTAATTATTTCTTAGGACAATATTCCTGTCACCTTCAAGCTGTGTATATACACCATGGAACCAGGAAGTCTTTTAAATCTGGACAATAAAATATCCTTTACTTTCTCAATAATATTGACCTAACCCTTAGACATGATTAAATTTTCTCACTCACGCATGTACATTGTAATTTATATTTGTGTTGAGAAACTGTGCTTTTTGCACTAATTTTTCATTCAGTATAAATACAACAAAAACATATCATGGTTGAAACTTGTGTTACATCTGATTAAAACTCATTAGCAAAATTCTTTACAGAGCCTCAAATAGAAGATTCTCCGCTCACTGTCCTGATGTCACCAAACCAAGTTTGGTTAGCACTTACCCCTGCAAGAGGTCATTACATGACTTAGTGACGAAACAAAGAATTAATTCCTCAATTGTTTTCATGGTCACCTTAATTAATTATTTTGGTGAATTTAATCAAAGCACAGCACATCTCCCTTTAGGACATTTCCTTCCTCTGCAAATTGTGACATAGGGAGAAGGAGCAAAGGAAAAGCAAAGAGTTTTGTCAATTCCCCTGATCTTCATGACGTTAGATGAAGAAGACTGAGGAGAGTAAAGATATCCTTATTTCCTTTCTGATTCAATTGGAGTGTTATGGTTTTACAAGTAATTCTTTACAGTTCAATGTACAAGAACCTAAAATCCTTGGAGAGAGCTCCTGGCAGTGTGTTAGATTGGTGCCTCATTTTGGACAGCCATTCCTCAAGACCTGCTCTGCAGGTCACTTGGGGTTCACAGAGATTCTTCTCCAGACTTAGGGCATATATTTGGCTTCATCTTGTTGGTGAGTACCAACATCAGAGCAACTCACTCATGTTCCTGTTACAGGCAACAGAGCTCTGACAGTCAGGGTAGTTAGTGGAAACTGGGGTTTGATTCATCTCAATCAGAAGTGAACATCTAAAATAGGTCAGATAAACTGTGCTCTGAAAGCATGTATATTTCTCTTTTGATCACAAAAGGAAGGCTGACTGACTGCCTCCAAGCCAGACATATAGTGCTTTTTAAATTTGGGCTGGATGAATCACAAGGAGTTGTAGATGGAACAGTGAAATTTGCTATGATTCATCCTTCTCAAAAAAAAAAAAAAAAGTAATCAATTTTAAATTGATGCTGTGATTTCCAATAAAAATGATCCTTCAGTGCCATCACAGGGGACAGCATTCACTCCTAGTTTGTAAATACATGCTTTATTGATGTATAGCTGGAGAATTTTCCCCAAATTCACTGTGAACTCTATTCCAGCAATGGTTTGAAGAATTTGGAACTGTTGGAAGTGACAGTCATCAGAGAAACATTCTTAATGACCTCAGAGAACCCTTCATTTTGGGTACTCTCCCCAGAAATGCACTCTCCATCCTCAGTGAGGTTGTCTTTTAACAGCAGCTGTTGCAGCTGGAGCTGGTACAGATTTTACCAAGTTCAAGTAGGAGATTTTCAATATCGTGTAGTCTGGAGCCTTGCAAGCAACAGCTCTTCTTGCTTTGGTTCTCCAGCTGAGGAGCTTTTTGATGAAAGGACTTTTTCTTCTCTGAAAATGTCAGTCCCAAAAGCCTAAATGTTTTTGAGGGTACTGATTTCATCAAAACTGGGCTCTTAGCATAATCTGGGATGAGATCAAATGACAGTGATGTAAAAATAACTCAATAATCCAAATACTTTTCTGGAATGTGGGTGATGTAACTTCAATTCCCATGGTGAAACTGAATAGGTATGTTAACTTTCACACTCTGTACAGGTTAGGTGTGTGTCTGCTGCATACAGCTATCATCTAATCTTGAAGTAGAGCATAAATTATCTTAAATTATCTGTTCACAACAGCAGTTAACAACTCTTTCTTTTTTCTTTTTTTTTTCTCTGTTTTCCCCCTTAATGGCCTTACAAGCAGTGGGATTTTGTACTTTTTCAACTGCTTGGGATGATGCACAATATATTAATAATATGCAATTATACATCAAAAAGAAAAAGCTGCCTTTACCAACCTTTCAAACATCATTTAAGAAAGGAAAGGTTTTACAGCAAAGTATGGAAAGTTGACAGTGCTTAGGGAGCACTGGAGAGAGTGACAAATAATTTCCCAGCCTCAACTCCTGATAAATGGGGAATGCTTGTTCTGTTTGACCAAAATATAGCTTTGATATGAGTGGTTTTGGCATCTTAGTGCCTTGTGAGAAAAATTACACAGCTTCAGGTTTTGACTCAAGCGGATGCTCTGTTCCTTACGTAGCTTTGTGTTTTAGGACCTCCAGGCCTCATTCTGTCTTTAATCTGCTGTTGGTTTCAATAGTAATGAGAAACAATCATAAAATAAAGTAAAAAAATAATAATAATAAATAAAATAAAATAAAATAAAATAAAATAAAATAAAATAAAATAAAATAAAAGGAAGTCCAAAGCATCTAGCTATTGACTTTTGAAGAATTTTGACTTTTGGAATGAAGTGAATAGAATGACATTAGCAGAATGACATTAGCAGAATGTCACATGGCAATAAACAGACAAACACCACAGTTCTGCAAAGTCAGGGACTGCAAAGTGAAGTTTCCCACACCAGCCTTTCCTCTTCATCGCTATCTCCCAGTCACAGAGATGAGGGAAAGATGGATCTCCAGGCTGGGAGAACTGAGAAGAGGTCTCAGGAAGTGAAAGCAAGAAGCACAAAGCTCATGTTTCAGATGGAGATTTCTCATAGCAAGCAAATACCTTCTGAGGACATTAAATCCTCCCAGGCAGGCAGATGAGGAGCAGTTCAGCTGAGGAGGAGTTCAGCCCCACCACCCCTCACCAGCCTGTAAACCATCACCACAGTTTTCAAGCAACCCTCCTGTTTCAATAGGATTATTCTCAGAAATCTGTTGTGGGATAAGATGTGTGTCATTTTCCCCATGATATGGGAGGTCTTTGGGACCCAAAGGTGAGAAAGAGTCACAAAGAGATGTGAGTCCCCAGAATTTCCTTTAGATAAAGAAATCCAAGCTATCCTTTCTTTTTTAAGGTTTTCAGCATTGCTGATCTTGACTGTCAGCTTTGAGGCACACGAAAGATCCCCTATTTTCATAACATTATCAGCTGTTTTTTCCTGGAAATCATATCAATTAAAGGTTGCTAAAAGACACCCAGCAAGTGAGAAAGCCATGAAGCAATATCCATTTGTCTGGTGTTTCATATACCAGATTAATTTTGAAAGCATTTATTTTCTCTTCATTTGAGTGGCCTCTTTTCAAGAGTATCCTTCCAAATATTCCTCCTTTTGTGGAGCCTCCCAATTAGCTTGAGCTCACAGCATCTTGAAAACAACATAAAAACACATTAAAGCAATTGCAATTTAAAAGGAGAAGTGATTAAAATACTTTTAATTGAGGCTTTTCAGGAATTGCCATCACAACTATTATTTCCTGTATTTCTTTTTGGTTTTCTCTTTATCTAAACAGAATTTTAAACTTCCATCTTCTAACTTCACTGCCTCCCAAACTGGACTAGAAAATTTTATTTCCAGAAGTGGTATAACTGCATTTACTGCTTATGCTGCAGGTAGGGAATGCTGCAGGATATATTTGAGTTTCCTATGGAATTCTCATCATGGAACATTTTTCAAGGAAATCATTGGACTAGACTGCCAATCAAAGATTGTATTGTAGATCTAGTAATTATTAACTTGATAATCTTTTTATCACTAAGAAGAAAAAAAATTGTCTCCCTAATCAAAAAATGTACACTTAATCTAAATTTTTGAAGTCCTGCATGTGTATGGAAAATGCTTGCCTGAAATGTTCATTTTCCCCAAATATATTAAATGATCCTTTTTTTATTTTTTAAAAACTTGTTAATGTGTAAGAAACATATTCCAGCTGGAGACTGCCCCGTGAATCATTAAATGTATTCTTGAAGCCCAGAGAACAAGCCATTGCTTATTTGGATGGGGAAGCACTTGAATTGTATATGCAAACATTGTAACAGTTGTTAGGGAAAAAAGGTTTATTGTATGTTTTACCGTGCAGATACATGCATAACTCTTTAAAATAGCTATGAACAATTTTGACTTATGCTTATTCAAAAGCATATTGACTTACACTTATTTGAACAGTGTACTGACTTATATCTAGAAACAAATCTCAACTATTTTGTTTTGCCTCCTTCCCTGTGTTCTATTCTGATAATAGCAAATATTTGGAATATTTTGCATTTTAAAAATGAGAAAGTGCTGCTTTTTTGGCCTCCCTCCTATAATTACGCTGAAACATTGGGCTTCACTCTGTGTGTCACCTTTTCTCTCCCATTTGCTGTTGCTGTTCAGTCCAACATCATTTCCCTGCACTTTGCTTTTACACACAGCTCTGCCTTTTCCTTGTGACTTTCATCCTCTGCTTTGCCCTTCCTGGTTTTCCCTCCAATCTTTTGCTGATTTCCAATTGTGTCTTTTAGTGCTTGGTGCTTATATGGAAATTTCCATATGCAAAGAAGGAACTGGACTGGCAGTAACTGAATACAAGGGTGTCTTCTTGCACCTTCCAGGACATCTTAACTCAAATGCAGGGGAAATTGCATCTTTACAATTCCATGTAGAGAGCATAGGAAGCTATTTCCAATGTAAACTAAAAAACAACCAACCAATCAATCAACCAACCAACCAACCAATCAAAAATACAATCAAACCCAAACAAAAAAAATACCAACCAACCAAAAAAACCCCAAAACCCAAACAAAATGTTCAATAAAAAAACCAGACAGATTGTGTCAATGTTCGCAAGAAGAAATAAATACATTTTATTCTTTTATATGTATATAAATGAAAATATTTGCTTTCTATGTATATATTTTTGTTTTATAAGACAAATTTATGTATGTTTATACACTTCCTCTTAAGACTATGCTAATCTTTGACATATTCAGCACTTACTAAACTTTTACCAGAGTTCTGGTTAAAGTTTAACTAAATGCACTTGAAAACACATTTTCCTCAATGTTTTTCAGCTCTGTTTCTTCACAATACATCCAGATGGAGGAAGTTTGTGTGCAAAACTATTTCAATTTTTCTTGTCAATATTCCTTTGCAGAAGTTACATTTATGTAAAATTCAATGAACTGTTTGACAAACACAGCTGAAAACTCTTCCACATTGTACAACTTTACTGCTTGGTGTCTATTCAACAATTTAGAAGAAGCAGTTTGAACTATGCAATTTTTTAGGCACTGTGACAGAAAATATGTCTCATTTAAGAAAAATGGTGCTTTTTTCACCTGTGTCGGTCAGAAACGCATATTGATGGTTTTAGATTGCAGCCCAGAGACCTGTCTCTGTTAAGTTGAACAGAAAATAATATGGTTAGAACTAAAAAGGTTTTAAGTAGGCTCAATTGATCTGTCCTGTCAAGATTCCTAGTGGGAAAAAGAAAAGAAAGAAAAAAGGGCTACTAAGTCAATATATTTTTCTCTTTTTTTATTTTTTAGGAGGAAGACTGCAGCGCTCAAAACCTCATCCCTTAAGGTTTCCCAAGAAAAAGAAAAAGAGATTGAAGTCTGGAAAAGTAATGAAAGCCTGAAATTTATCACAGGAAAAATAATTAAGATGGAGAACTACTTCCATGAAAGATTCCAGCCTGTGGGCTGAAGCAAGGATTTGAGTGGAGAGATTTATTTCTGCTGGTTTGTTTTGCCTGTTTGTTTTGTCAGTTCTACATCCACCACAGTCAGTTTTTCTTCCATGTTTCCCTTGTTTGAGGGAACACAAGATGCTCCCTAAAATTCATCCAGCCTGCCTGATCCAAACTGACAAGTGTTGTGTGAACAGGGCTGATGTCAAGTGTTTTAAAGATGGATGTGTTTTTCTAATAGAATCCATCCTGCCTGAATTCCAGCTGAATCTACAGAAGAAGATAGTTTGTAGAAAATTATTGTGCAGTCAGGCAGGAAATTACAGTTGGGGAGAATTGTTTTCCTGGCCTTATTTTAGACCAACTTCTCTTAAAATATTTAAGTTCCTTATTTCTGAACAATTGTGGAATCCAATTGATTTTTATTGTCACGCATAAAGAAAATAGTGTGGAGTTTTTCATCTGGCACCACTGAGAGAAACAGGCAAACAGAATTAATATTTTCTGACGTGGAACACCACACAGATGATTGTATTCCAAACTGGGCGATTATGATAATGATTCACCTTCAGTATTTGCATGAGATGGCTGTAATGGAAGCAACTACTAAAACTCCAAGCTATCAGCTATCTGTGAGCGTTTAGAAATCAGAGTTTATTTTCTCTTCAGTCTCTGCAATTGCTTTTTCCTAAAATATAACCCTGAGGGTGCCTGCAACTCCAGCACTCGTGCTTTATTGACCGAAGTTTCTTTGTTTCTCACCCAGTTCTGAACCTCATATTGGCTCATATTGGCTCTCTGCACTGGCTTTATGATCTCCTTTGATAGCCATGCACTCGCTCTGCCTTCAAAAACTCCTTTATATTCCCTGGCTAGAGCTGCTCAGTGGGAGGTTTGGTCTGTATCAGGTTGTTGAAATTGCTGCTGATTCTGTAACCTCTCCCCAAAATGTACCTCCTGCTTGTCCTGCCCCTTGCAGGGCCACCCCCTCCCAGGAGAGAAGAAAGATTTCTGTCTCAGCTCAGGGAAAGAGAAAATTGTAAGAAAATAAGAAGAACACAAAGCTTAGAACTTTATTCCCTGAGCCTGCAGACTTTACCTTTCTGTTTGTTCTGTCCCTACTCGCTGAAGCATGAATGCAAGAGTGCTGAATGAGTGTTTATGTGAGGAAAAAGGATGTTCTCAGCTCTGCAGTAGTTTGCTGTGCTTAAGCCTTTCCTTTATCCACAAAGCCTCTGATTTGGGATGGCTGATGCCCAAAAGGTAGCTTTTGTGTTCACTCCTAACATCTGGCTTTGCCAACATCCCACATGCACTGCACTGCGTCTCGTCACCACATCCAGCCTCATAAGGCACATTAGGACACACCTCATGTGTTTCCTATTCCAAGTTAGAGATGGCATTACACAAATAAGAGATGCTGGTACAGCATGTAACTACTCCTGAGCAGTTAAAATTAGAATTTGCCCTTCAACAGGCTTTGGGCACTGACAAAGGGCAGCCACAGGTAGCCATGGCCTGGATACCTCCTTTGCCAATGTTTGTGTTCAGAGTGAGCTGAGCCATGAGGTAAAACTTGCCATCCATCCTCTTTGAGAAGCTCTAATTCATCCCAAGAGGCTTTCAATAGTCCATGAGACAGAGAATGGATTTAATAGGGGCCTGCAGAATGTGAGAAGAAGTAAAGATTGCAAAGTGCTTAGCAGGATGACAGAATTGTATGAACAAAGCTGCTTGTAGCTGGCACTTTAGAATTTGACAGTCAGGGGCTTTGTCAGTTAAGTTTTCCCCTTACTACCTTCAGTGCTGGAAAGACATCTTTTGATGAAAAAGCTACTTTTTGCTGTTAAAGAGAGACATGAATTTTTCCCCCACACTGCAATTAAAAAAATGCTGTCAGGGTATAATACCAAAAGGAAGCTCCAGTCAGACCTTAGCATGAGACCCTCTAATATACAGTATGACAATCACAGGTGGAAGCAAAAGTTCAGCAAACAGCACTGGAAAGGATCCAATCCTACTTAGACTCCAGGGCTAAAGATTAACATTCCCTCCACAATATCTTGGAGCAACTTAGCTGTCACAAAACCCTTCCTCAAGCTCCTCAAATGCTGGTTTTTGGCTTCTGTTTTCTACCTCTGTCAAGGTCGGGATGAAGGCACTTGAGATGATAGTTCACATTCAGGCTTAGATGTTTATTTTTTATTATCTGTGTTACAGTCTCACAGGCAGTGAGTTCTGCAGTATTTCACTAACAAGGCACAAAACGGCTAACTCACTCTTGTTACAACATCTTTTAAGGCTAAACTATCCAATTAAGAAATTACACCTAAATTATTTTCACTTTTAACCCAATAACAAATCACTCAGAGTTCCCAATGCAGACTTTTCTGTCCAATTACAAAAATACCACCCAAACCCATGAAGAAGAGGGAATAAGAAGGTGAAGAAAAAGGTAAAGAATAAGGACCAGCCTCTGCCCTAAAACCTCCATCTTGCTTCATCTATATTACTATATTTTTAAACCCCAAACTCTTAAGTTTTCCACCCTGTGATATTACACACTTCTAATAAAACTACACACCCATAATCCCAGTGCTATAAATCAATTTTGGAAATATTCTCCATGGCCTCAGGTCAAATTCAGTGTTCTCCTGGGAGTCAGAGTCTGTCAGTACAGAAAGTTTGAAATTCTCAGCACCCAGAACTCCAACATGTTGCCCTCTTGTTTAAACCTAAAGTCTACTCCTGGGTACTGTCACATCAGCATGTGTGGTTTGGCATTGCTGTGCCTGAGCCCACACATGGATTTAGCACGTGGGCTTTTTAGTCTTGATCTGCTTTCTGATCTTTTCTTATTTCTACCCTTCTGGTTTTGCCTCCATTCAGCCATGCAGAGTTAAGACTTCTAAAGTTTAGTTTGTGTTTATCCAGGATATAGAAGAGTGGAGCTCTGATCTAATCTTGTGCTTCTTGGAGGTTTTCCATTATTTGCTTTGCAGAGGAAGAGAGTCTGAACTCTTAAGAGTAAAAAAAAATCTCAAACCTCTTTTTAAATCTTGAAGTGGAAGTTGTCATTATTTCTTTTCTCTTCTTTTCTAAGACATTATCCAGCATGGCTTTTCAAATGAGATGGTGATAGGACTTTTGCTCTGCGTAGTTGTAGCTCAGAGTGTATCAGTAGCATTTTTATGAACAGAATAATTCAGGTGAGACTTTAGAGTGTTTTGTGTTAGTTTTTTGGTTTTTTTTCATTCACAGCCAAACTATAGGTTTTACTTATTTTCTATTCTTCTGGACGGCAAATTATATCAAGGTAGACCACACAGGATGTGTCTATCTATCAGTCTTTTTCTCTCTTTTACTTTATTTTAAAAGTAAAACATTTGGCAGTACTGCAATAACAAATTAAATCCAGTAAAAATACCAAAAAAGTCAACCTTTAACAAGAAAAGGAAACCAGCAACTTACCTTTTATTGGAAAATAAAAACAAATGGATAAAATATAATGGAGCTCTTTCCTTCTATGTTCTGAGAACTTTGATTTAAAAGGGTGATAAAGTGGTGGCTAATAATGAGAAGGAAAGGAAGTGTCTATTAGATTTGTATTACTCACATAAATATGTATTTTACATCCAAATCACGGCTGTTGGCTGAATACAGAACATAACACAACATAACACGACTATAATCAATTTTTCATGAGTAAACCAGTTCTTAATATACTAACCCTGACACTCTAATCCTGGTCCAGCCAATCTCATATAGATTATTCCTTATTGCTGGTATCAGGTCAAGAAAGAGAGTCCAGTGGAGCACTGGATCACACCAGAAGAAAATTTCTGCCTCTTTTTTCATCCTCAGTAGAGTTTTCTATGCCAGGAGAGTGACTGGGTCTTCACAATCAGTAGACACTGGCCCAAGCTGGTCTCCAGAAACTGAGCCTGAACTGCCTCCATGTCATCCTGCTGAGAAGAATTATTCACCAGGAGTTTAGCCTCTGGCCTACAAAACGAAATGACCACTCAGCTCATCTCTTTTGGGGATCTTTTTCTACTTAACTTTATGTTTATACTAAATAAAACACTTCTTTTAGACATGGTCTCACAGAATTACAAAGTATGCTCAGCTGGAAGCGACCCACAAGGATTGAGTCCAACCGTTGCTCCTGCACAGGACCTAAGATGAGCAATCTAAAAGAAGTAGATCTAAAAGAATTTAGATCTACTATTGAATCAGTAAAAGCCCAGGCCAGCAACCCTTGCACTGTTTTTATCCCCCTTTGTACATTTGTAAGTGTTGAGAAAGAAAAATGTTAGAATTTGAATCTGAATTGTTTCATCAAATCATACGTTAATTTTGGCTGAGTTGGAATTCAAACCATAATTTTTTCATTTAAATTAATCAATTTTTTCTCAAAAAGTACTGTCTGAAATATGTGTACTCTAAGGTGAGTTATTGGTCCCTGTAAAATCAATGTCAAAACTGTCATTGGCTTTATTGGCACTGGAGTTTTCACTACACCCAGCTGCCCCACTCTGTGCTAATTTACTGGTTGATCTATTCCATATATTTTATTTATGATTTTGTTTAAAGACCTGGTATGCACCAGAAGTCTCAGAGTTTTACTTTTAGCTGCTTTCTGTTTTTTAGGGCCAGCACATTTTATCATCAGTCTTAAGACAGTTTTTATCCAGTCAAATTAAAATAGGAAAGGAATAGAAAGGAGTACTTATAAGTAATATATTTAATATATTTCAGACATAATCTTTCCAACACCTGATGAATTAATTTTGGATTTATTTATTTGATTAATTTTCCTTTTTATCATTTTTTTCCTCCTTCTCTTCAGGGAAGAGAAGTCCTTCTCCTTCTCTCCTACAAACCAAAACAGCTCTTGTGTTTGGTGCAGACATCTGCTTCTTTAAAAGAAATTGTCCCTTCTGATGTTTATGTTATGAAAAAATAAAGATTTTTTTGTGGAAGTTTGATGTACATTCCTTGTTTCTTAGTGCCAACCCATAGAGCCAAAACAAACTGGGATATACAGGAATTTGTACTAATCCATCATTGCATCTGCTGCACACTTGATGTGATAGAGAAATGTAATTTTGGGTTCTAAATTTTCGTTTCAAACATTATATGTAAATTCAGTCATAAATATGTATCAAATGGAAACAGGTCATCTCTAGGATTTAAAGAAACCAGTCAGTCTGAACATATTGAGCTACCTCATAATAGAGAAATTAAAATACATTAAGAACAGGTAGCAATTCAGAAAGTTAAAAATAAAAAGTCATCTGAAGTTTAAACCTCTTGAGAGGCTTTGAAAAAGCTAACAATAGAGCTCCTGTAAAACACAACAAAATAAAAATAGATGCTGTAGTTGCTGGATGAAAATAGTGTAGATTTAATGTTTCTTCAAACAGATGGCTGTAAAATTTGAGATGACAAATTTGTTCAGCCCAAAAAGAAGTCTTTCCAAAGGCTCTGTGAATTGTGATAGCAGTGTTAGAGATGACCTTGAGATGGGTTTAGATATCTTCAAACTTTTTTTTTGTGAATTGAAATCTAGTATTAAAACCAAAATAAAACAGGGAAAACAAAATTAAATGTTAGAATTTAGTGTTACCTAAAAACTTTACTAAGATTCAATTTCTTCTCCTAGAAATAGTGGTAGGGGAAATAGAAGAAATCTTGTCTTTGATGCATTTTAATTCTTTCAGTGTAGTGTTTTCAGTCACAGCTCACCACATTCATAATTCTCCAAAAGCAACATCCCACTCCACCAGAGAATTTAAATTTATTTTTTGCTGGTGTGTCACTCTTGTTTCAAATATGGAGGTGGAGGAAGGAACGAAGTGTCCATCCATATGCACTTTTGTTTTCAGATGTTGCTGTACCAAGAAGTGAAAAGCCATTATAGACAAAGATACATAAACCTCTTCTGAGGATTTTCCAGAATAAATTTTCCCACCAAAATTATCTGTTAACAGGCTGATAGATAGAAATGATGACCAGCAAAGCATTTAATACTCCCTACACAGTGCGTTGCCAATGGCCTTGAAATGTAACAAGGATTCCCTAAGAAACTGCACAAATTATGGATGTCATTTACTTTGTGCTGCTCCAGCCATATTCTGCTGCCAACCCAGGCTGATTTAATAGTTGTATGAAAAAACTCAATCCTAAATGCAACCTATTATCTGTAAGTTAACAAGTAAATAAAATATGTTCAGGTGTCTGTTTTATTAAAAGAAAAACAAAAAACAACAACAGCAAAAACAAATAAAAACAAAACAAAACAAAACAAAAAAAACCTCAACAACAACAACAAAAAAACCCAACAAAACAACTAACACTTGTAAAATTAACTGCTGCCATGTGTGGATTTCTTTATTTCCCAATTAAATAAGTTGCAATAATGATTGTATATATATGAACAGCTTAATGTTTCTATAGCAACTATCTTTTTGCAGAAAGCTTTACAAGAATTAATTATTATTAATAATATTTATTATTCTTGTGCCCAAGGAATAACCAATCTCATGGTGTCCAACAAGTTAAAAACTGAATTATTGAGACTGTGCTAGCATGAGGACAAGGAAATCCTTAAACATTCTGGATAGATAGTCTGTATTATTCCTGAATTTTACCTTTTTTGGGTGTTGATAGAATAAGAAGGGTGTTAATTAACTTGGGAAATGATTTGTCTCTGCTGTAGAAGGCTCTGATAGTTTCTAGCAGCCCCTCTCTCCTTTTGCCCCCTCTATGCTCAGCATTTGTCTCTCCATTCAGGTGAAAAATAACAAAGGAATCAGCTGCTGTAATATATCTCACAGGCCTGAATTTAGTGAAAATTGAAGAGACAAGGTAAGAAGTGAAAAGAGTAAGGTAAATCAGATGAAATAAATGGATCTGTGAGACCAGAGGAGGGACAGGTCTGGAAGAAACCATCATTCAGCACAAAGTCCCAAGAAAATTGTTCCTTATCAGCTTCCCATTTGTCCTTCCTTGGCTGTGAAATTTGATTCTGCTTTCTGAGTCACATCCAGTAAATAACTTGATGCCCTTTTCCTATTTGTTCACACCACTAACTGGAATGGAAAGGGCATCATGGTAGAAAATGAATTGCCAGTGGGACAGAATGTGGGCTCTAGTATATCACACATGTGCCTTGTCTTGTTCACTAATCTGCAGTATTGCCCTGAGATTTGAATGTCTGAAATTAAAACTCTGCCAGTGTATATTTTGCTTTTTCTATTTTAAGAACACGTGGAGAAATGATTTTCATGAGCAACTGCTTGTCAGTGCCAACCATCCAGCTGCCATAAGAAACAGGAGACAATGTATTTTCAGAACATGAAAGTGGCTGTGCTAATGAGTCAGGCACCAGTTTCATCTTTGGATCCATATTGTGTCTCTGTGGTCAAAATCAGATGCCAAAGGAATGGTATAACAGGGAAATATGTCATGTTGTCCTCACACTGATAAATGTTTCAGTACATCAGAGAAAATTCTCTTGCATGACCACAGGAGCAGCTTCAGCATGCAGTTCCTTAAAATCCCCCCACTAGTATTTCAGTCAAATGTTTTGTGAGAAAATATCCTCATGATCCATTTAAATGTACTCCCTGTCCAGGCAGCCGCATAAAAGTAGGATTCCTTGCTGTTAAATACAAACTGTGAATGAGAGTCTAACGTGAGATATGCTTCCTAAAAAGGGAATTTTTGTTCTAACTGACCTGAGGTTAGTGGATTTATTTTCTGGATAAATGTACAGTCAAGTGCTGAGGAAAAATGGCACCCTTTCAGATGGTTTATAAGTGGTGGGTGAACTTGTACAGCCCAATTTCAAATCCACTCAGCTTTACTGTGTGGCTCATATTTTGTTTGATCTAAACTGTAAAGAAAGGCACAGAAAGGTTGTGAGCTGAATCATGCCTGGTCACTGGGTCTGGTCACCTCTGGGGACAAGGATAAGACACAGGTCACTTCCCTGAGTCTGCTGACTCCTATATCTGCCCTGTTTGATGGCCAGGTAAAAAGCAGCTGCTATGGTAGCCAAAGTTGGTCTGGTTATAAAACCAGGCATTGACATTCTGCTCACTTTTTTCTAATCCTATCACTGGGATAAAGCAGTAAATTTCAGAAAAGAAATTGTGATCTGGAGGAATCAGTGGGAGTTTCATCACTAACTTAGTGACTGAATTTCACCCTATTTTCTTGGCAGGGCTTGTGTCTGTGTTTAGCCTATATGAAAATGTAAAGCCTGGCTCCTGCTAGTTACACCCGAGTTTGAGTCTGGCTGAGGAAAGCCTGGAACTGAGTGAGCATCAGGAGTCTCTTTGTTTCCCTCCCCATGAACAGTGTTGAGTTCCCTAACAGGGATCACAGGGTTTGGCATGCTTGCTGTGTTGCTCCTGTTCTTTGAATCCTTGGACAAAACTATTGTTTCTGCCTGTGTATAATTACACAAATCCATTTGACTAAGTGCTTTGCTATTGAAGGATCTTAGGAGTCTATCACAATTGAGTCAACTGCAAGAAGGACAGTTTTATGCAGTTATACCCTGGGTTAGAAAAGCGAACTGGTAAATATAGGTTATAAATTTAGCTTCCTTTTTTCATGCAATAAGTAAATAATCACACAGAAATCACAGCCATGGTAGCACTTCAGTGACATTTTCTTTATGGTTCAATAGTTAAAGGTGAATGTGTTATTTTGCAAAGCAAAAGGAACCTGCAAGTGGAAGGTACAGAATCCCCTGTGTTCCCTTGGGTCACTGGCAACACACCTGGTGATCCTAATTCTGGTCACTCAGCTTCTCGCTTGCAAATCTCCTGGGTGGAATTACAAACTCTTGATGTGGCACAGCTCATCATGTCCTTTCTCAGGGTTTGTTAATCATGTACCTCTTTACTGGCTGAGCTCCACTCTTTGTCAGTGTCACTGATCAAACTCCCAGAGAGGAGAAACAGCAACCGAAACTCAGCCAAATATGGAGAAAATCATTTCATGGAATAAGATATCAAAGGTGAAAAGACAAATGTAGGCAGGTTGCATCACTACAGAAAAAATCTGTCTGTTTGGGCAGGGACATGAAAGTCTTAAAATTCTCATGGGTAGACAGCACAGTTTTACACATCTTAACTCACATCTTCTGTGTAGGCAAATAAGGAATAATTTCATGTAAGAAGTTTCCACTAACACTCTCTGGGTCTGGGTTCTCTCATCCCCTTCTTCTGAGCCCCATGTTAGTTCATGTCTCCTTCCATCAGAGGAGTCAAATCAAATTTCTTCTGAAAAAAAATCTGAAAAAGATATGGAAAGCTCTGCAATGAGGAATTTCCATGTTAACTTGGTGTTTTCAGACCTCTGTTTCATACAGCCATAACCAGTAGCCCATTCCATTTTGCATGGATTTTATTTATGTGCAATTCAGCCATTATTAGCCACGCCAGGCTACAGATTAAAAACAAAGAACCAATAGCATAGAATGGGAGAGCCTGAGCTAGGAAAGAAAAATAAAACTCCCAGAAGCAGCACAAAAGCAATTTTTCTGCATTAAGAGCTTGTCACAGGAATGGAAAATCCATCCAAGAAGAACATTGATGTGAATAGAGCTTAACCATTCCTGAACCAGTTAGCCCCTGAACTTAGGGGGAAATGCAGCTTGCAGGATGTGAATTGGTGTTACCAGCTAGCTGGACAAACTAGTCCAGGAGATCCCCAAATACACACCAAGGAAAACTGCCCGAGACAGAACTTTGATTAGTGTGTCCATGATGAAGCCACTCCCTTGTGAATCCACCCTGAGGGGGAAGGAAGCACCCAAGACTTGTAAATGCTCATGATCTAAAGGAACAACAAAAGTCACAGGATCTGATCTGCAAAAACTCACCAAGTTTTAGTAAAAAAATTACATAATTGGCATGGCTATGGCTATGTTAGTCCCTAAGCTAGCCCATCTATACCTGTGAGGGGGTTTGGGAGAAAGGGAAGGGAGAGAAAATATAAGTTAAAGGGAGGGAGACAGAGAAAGCAAGAGAAAAAAAGAGAGAGCGAAAGAGATCAGCAGTCATGGTTCCAGTGTCAGTCCAGCTGATGGTGGTCTCATTCCTGGTTCAAGCCTTCATCCAGATGGGATTTCCAGGGTCCTGGAAGCACTGCCTGGCCTTGAGGGGGGTCCTTTGCATGGAAGATTTTCCCTGCCCTGGAGAGAGGTTTCTTGCTTTCCATGCAGATTTGTTGTCATGCACAGTCTGCTCCTTCAGACCTTTCTGGAGATGGGTCAGAGGCACTGGGGCTCTTGAGTGGTCTTGATTCTGCCCTGCAGTGCACACTCCCTTCCTGGCTTCTTTGCTGCCCTTTTGGTGTCCTGTGTTGTGCTTCTTTCCAGGGACTAGAAAGAAGGATGTTTGTCCCTGAAAAGTGCTGTCCTCCCTCTGCATGGGCCCCTTCTCTGGTCACAATTTCTCTTGTTATGTTGCTCCCATCAGTGCTGGGTTACTCCCAGCAGCTCTTGTGTGTTATTACCAAGGCTGACTCCACAGTCATGCAGCTGTGGCTGTTTGAGACACACACACACCAACCTCCTGTCTTCTGGGGTCTCCACCTGTGCTGCTGCTGTGCGAGGCTGAGGACCACCCAGATCTCTTAAGGAAGCTGATAATAATTTTATTAGGAACCCATTCCTTTTTATACACTGTCCTGACACAGGTGGACCTGATTGGTCATTCAATCACACATCACCACTGGCTAATTAAGAAAACACCCTTTGGTAAACACCTTATGAGAAAACAACTGTTCAAAACACCAGCTGCAAGATTGTTTTGAATTCTTTCTCTCAGCCTTCTCAAAACTCCCCAGAACAATTCCTAGGAGAGTTTATCTGTTTCTCTCTCTCTGACCAGGCTGCAGTATCCACAGTGGGAGGGATGTTGCTGGTGCATAACCTGCAGCCCATGGAGGCCATGGGCTTGTGTGTGCCTCGGTGAGACCTGTGCCTGCTCTCCTGCAGCACTGCTCAGCCTTTGGTCTCTGTCCCCTTTCCCCTGGGACTGGTCTTGGTCTCTCTTTTCTTCCCTTTGGGACAGTTCTTCCTCACTGTCACTTTGCCCTTGAGCCTGCTCTTGATTGAGATTCTTTCCACTCTTCCTTAGCCTGGACAGGTGACACAAGTGAAAGAAAAGACCATGCAGAGGGACCTGGCCAAGCTTGAGAAGTGGAACTTCAAGAACCCAGTGAGGTTCAGCAAGTTCAAGGCCCTGCACCATGGACTGGGCAATTCAAGTGCAGTAAGAATAATACAAATATGCATCTATACTGGGACACAAATAATGCACACATGTATCACAGGAACACATTGAAATAGCACTTCCTACTTTTTCAAATCAAGAGTTCAATTTAGTTTCAGCTATCTCTGGTTTTTGAGCGCCATGGAGCCATTTGGAGGAATCCATCTTGAGAATATATGTGCTCAGTCAGATCCAATATCTATGTTTCCTGTCTGTGGCACTAGCCAGTAGCAAACCCTGGGAGTTTGGGCTTGAGTAAAAAGTGGTATTCCCTGGAATGCTCTCTTCATCTGCTACGTTTTTGGCTTCAGCCTCTGGTGGAACCATGGTTGATGTTTTTATACTGAAAATGACCTGCTGTTGTGGTCAGAAGAAGAGTTTCCATGGAGAAACACATGGTTAACCCTGAGTGGTTCAAGTCAAGATCTGCATAGCTGCAGGAAGATTTTAAAATCCATAATTTCAGTCTCAATCTACTCTGGCACATCAGTTCTTCAATGACTATTCCCTCACTCAGAAGTGTGTAGATGAGAATGTTGCCCTCTAAGGGGATATCTCTCCTAGAAATAATATGAAGTGGAAGATTGCTTTATTTGGACAATGATCCAAGCAGGGATTCATTGGACCAGATGGCTGGAGCTGTGCTAGGCACTCCAGGGTCAGTAATTATGGGGCTGGATGAAGTTGCCAGTGCTGTCTATTGAAGTATTTAATTTTTTCTAATGCATATGTCCACAATAGGTTATGCAAATCACACCACTAAGCACCCATCGTTCCCCATCAGCTTTTGGGTGAGTAACTTATGAGGTAATTGCACAGATAATAGGAATGCTGCTGCCATAGACAGAACCCCCCAATGTCCAAAATATGGACACTACTCTTTCCAATTACAAGAAAGCTCAGGGTAATGGAAATTGAATTTTTGATTCCACCAAATATAACCTTTGTTACTGTTACACCTTCTTAACCTCTCAAAAAAAAAAAGTTTTTCTGCATTTATTTTTATTGTACCAGGTATTATGTCTAACAAAGTTGGGGTTTTTTTGTGTACTTTTCTAAACTTGCAGTAGTTTAGGCTGTCTTGAGAAGAGGGAGTTTTATGGTCAGTCTTCACACAAGATTATTTTTCCCCTTTAGATTTTGAGACTACTGTTAAAAAAATAGCATTTTAACATACCTTCTGGCATCATTCATAAAGATTTAGTTTTATGCATAGAGTGAGAATCGAGCTACACTTCGAGAAAAATTGTAATAATGCTTTTTCACATACAGAAATAATAGAAAGATGAAAATAAGATTGAAGTAAAACAGTCAAGGAGAACAAACACTTTTCAATGTATATATTCAGACAAAAAAGTAATGAATTCAGCTAACTGGCCTCCTTTAGGGCTAGTCAAAGTTTCTTCAGTCAGAAACGATCCCCTAAAAAAAAGTCAGTAACTACTAAATAAAGTTATATGGCAAAGATGAAACCAGTTAATGCCTTTGGTGTAAAAGAGGTCATCACTACAGAAAAAGACCCAAAAACCCAAAGAAAACCCACATATGTAATATATGCTTTCTGGTATTTTTCCATCCTCTAGGATTTTCAATCAATATTGTGCTATGTCACTGATGTGCTATAAAATGTCATAATTTTATTGATCTAATGTCAGGTCGATGACATAAGAAAGATTTGAAATGACAACTGGAGTAGAGGGATTGTTAAATTTAAACTGATATGTTTGCCTTCCTGTCAAAACAGTGCACGATCCTTCAGCTCATCAGCCACCTGCCCGAGCCAAGCTGACTTCAAACAGCAACGCTTCGATCAATATTTTTGGAAACAAGCTCTATTGTTCCTTTGAGGCTTTTGGTTCTGTTTTCTCCCTGTCACACTCTCTTCAAATGTAAATACCAGGTTATGAAGATACTTATTTCACCTCAGCATGGCCTTTGAGCATGTTGATGTTCCTAATCTGCAGTTTAGCTCACCAGCAAATAAACTGAACAGGTAAAGCTGCTAAGGAGATTTCATTTGAGTAGAGTTTGTGTAAAATTTTTCAAAAAGTGTATCAGTTTGTAAGAAATTAATCACATTCGTATGGTATTTGCTTGTGATCATCTAGCAACATTCTACATAGCAGAGATTTTTGTTGTCTTTGAGTTTCTTTATTCTGCTCCCACCAAAACATATTTTCTCAGATGCATTGGTTGGATTCTCCTCTATAATCTGCTTTGTGGAAAAATCATCCTCAAAGCCTTCCAATGGTGGAAAAAAGGTGTAAACTCTTGTGTCAGCAAAATAAACTAAGAAAGCACAGTTCATTTCCCATTTTAATTTTGTCTTCAAATATCATCATAGGAAGAAAGAATGGAAAATAAATGTCTTCATTTTGACATTTTTAACTGAAGTGTTTCCATTAGTATTTAAAAATAGTTTTCTCTGAAAATATATTGACACTCATTTTTAAACGACATCCAAAGAGAAAATATTTAACTTTGTCTGGGAAAAAAGTGTTCCAACTTACTTTAAATTTGCTAAGAAAACAAAGAAAAAAATTATCAGCACAACTCATATTTTGTTTATTTTTTCAAAGCAACTAGTAAAAAAGAAAAATCTACACACATTTGTCATGTGCTTGAGAAAATGAGAAACTCGCTCAGGCTGCTCCTCTTTAGCTCAACACAATCTTTGAGACCATCAACCTCATTAGATTATTTCTTTCACCAAGGCATCTCTATGGTCTTTATAAGCCAGTTGACCTTGTTAATGAGCTGCAAAAACATAACTTTTCCAGAGAACAACCATCACATTTCAGGCTTGAAGTACAGAAAAACTCTTTGGAGTGCAGAAAATAGTCACCAGACTTGTGAGAATTTGGACTTGTGATTCTTTCTTTCAGTGAAGCTCATCTGGCAGATTTTCTTGTGTCCAGCAATGTGGCTGAGATTCAGGTTTTCCCTTGAATGTAATGTCAAAATAATCCAGAAACATGAGGGAAAAATGGGTTTTGTTTTCTTAGGAACAACTGAAAACCTTTCTTCTGTTAAATGAAAGCATGGAAAAGGAATTAAATACTTGTGTGTTTGGGGATTGTCCAGAGTGAGAACAGAATCACAGACTCACAGACTGATTTGGATTGGTAGGGAGCATGAAAATCATCTTGTTCCAAATCCTTTCCATGGTCAGGGGCAACTTGAACTAGACCAGGTTGCTCCAAACCCCATCCAACCTGGCCTTGAATAATTCCAGGCATGGGTCAGAAGCTTCCTCTGAAATTATCTTTTTTAATTCCTTAATTTTCAAATGAAATAGTAAAAAAAGGCTCTAGGGCAGTATTGATTGAAAGTGCTTCATTAATAACCTGAGATGAGAAGGAAAAAACTGCCAATTTCCAGTCAGGAATAATTTTGGAGATGCAAGAACCAGTGGAGGAACTGCTTCTAAGAAGAGGCTTCACAGAACAAGGTTACCCTGTGCCAGCAGCTCTCACTGTGGGCATGTGCGAGAGACAGGGAAGTAAAAGCAGCCTTGCATACCCCACAGGGGCATAATTAATGTCATTTTCCATCAGGGAGCAGCTGGCACAGGGAGTTGTTCTCCCATCAGAGATGCTGTTGCTTTTCCTCCTGTGTGTGCTCCCACATCATCCCTGTGCTGTGGCTGATCCAACACAGCTCCCACTCCTGGGTGAGGAAGCAGGGAGCACCTTGGGTGATAATGGACATGTTCTGTGAGAATCTGACATTGAGGGGCTTGTGGTAGGACTACAGCCGGAATTTAGGTGAGTTTTGGAAGAGAAGTAACTCTTTTCTGTACTTGCAACTACCCTTTAACTTCCAAAGCTGTAAATTAATGCTTCCAAGTCTTATTTTTGGAGGAATACTTGACGGTGTGCCAGAATTATGACTTACATCCAGCAGCACCTCATCTCTCCTACATGAAAATTGGGAAAGTTTGTGTCTTAGCAAGGTGTGTGTTGTATTTCAGTTTGAAAGAGATCTTGCTGTTATTTATAACACTGAAAGCCTCGAACAAAAATAGACCAAATAAATCACTTATACGAAACCAAATAAATCACTTGTATAAAAGTCTTTTGATGTATTATATAAGGGCTTTTCCTCAATTTCTAATTCTAAAACTAGAGGCACATGTACTTGTGCTCTTTTATTTTGTTTCTAGTTTTCCCCAGTCACTCCCCGTTTTCATGATATATTTTCTAAAGTCTTGTGATGACAGGCACTTATAGCAAGAGCATTGCTCATCTGAGAAAACAAAGCTTAGCTGAATTCTCCTACAAAGTCCCTCTGCATGTGGCCTCAGTTCTAGCAGCAGCAAAATGAAAATGAGAAGTAGATAACAACAATTAGAAATGTGGTGAAAAATCTTGAGACAGCACTCAGACTTCAGTTTTCAGCTATAAACAAAAAATATCAGCAGAGAAAATATGAGGGCATGTAACTGGGGAAAAACATCCAAAACCAAACCATTCCTGGAATAAAGAGGAATGGGGTCAAAATAAGAGGGGGGATATGGAAGGTGTTTGCCAGGATGGGAAAAGAGTGAGGATGAATTAACTGTGCAGGGAGCTTGTTTCACCCAGGAGATGGGACAAAATAAACCTGAGGGACAGAAAACGTTGTATTTTGTATAACTGGCAGAGCTGAAGAGGAGTCTTCCTAACCCAGCAGTGTGAAGCCCTTTCTGAATTAGGAGCTCTGGGAAGCAGGTCCAGACTGTCAGAAAGGACCCAGAGTGGGACGAACAGTGGACACAGCCACAGGGACACAGGAACAGGGACACAGAGGGACTTTGTGACTGTGACTTTGTGGCCAAGGCTGGGTGAGCAGATTGCGGGCACAAATGAAGAATGATGGATGCTGTGCCAGAAGAGGGGACAGAAGCCACAGGAAGGAGAATGGCTGGAGGACAGTTTCAGGAGGAGGTCCAGGCCATGGTCTCAGTTGGCTGGTTCACAACCCAAACCCTGCCAGTTAGGTGCTTTGCTGTCTGTGCTCCTGCTGTAAACTTTTTCTGAACAGTAAATAAATTATGGAATATGTAACAACTCAGACTTAAGTTCCATTGCCATTTTAACAGGAAAATGAAAAAGAATTCCGTCCAGTCAGATCAAAGATCTACTAAATCCACTGTCCTGTCTCTGGCAGTAGACAGTACTGGATGTGTAGGAGGAGCAGACCCCTTCACTTGGTGACACAGCAGCACGCAGACCTTCATGCAGTTGCCCCCACACAGAGTTACTTTTGGTTTTTCGGCCCTTGACTGCTGCTACAGAAAGCACAGGCACGTGGGAGCCAACCAGATACCAAACACTGCAGGTGCCTGTGTGTGGGAATGGAACTGAGACACTGAGCTCATTCAACTCAGCTGACAGGACCTTCCCTGATAGCAGTGAGGATCTGAGGGGGCTGGTTCAGATGGAGACTCCACAGAGCATCAAAAACAGGTCAGGATCGTGTACATGTGAACATTTTATTCACTGCTGCTTATTATTATCCTGAGTTTCTGTCTCAAGCAGAAATTCAATGCCAGTGAACCTCACAAGCCATCATCAACTTGGGCACAATTGAATTAGCTTGACTTAATGAGTTGGGTCTCATCAGCTGTTCTGTGCTAATTGAGTGCCTGCATACAGCCTGCACAAATAAAATGCATTAGCCTAAGGGTTAGGGATGGGGATTTAAGACTCTGTATCATCTTTTGCATTTGGGAAAAAATGAAAATGCAGAAAGGTGAGATACTACAGCTCCCCTGATGAGAACCTATAACTTACTAAGCCAAGGCTGCCCACTCCTACTGGATTATAGATGTGTCTCACTCCTTCAGGGGAGTACATTCCTTTCATTTTTAAAACAAATGAATCATTGAAAATTTATTCAAAGCATGGCTGTGGCTCTTTGTATCTTTCTGATGTAGAGAATGTCTATCCCTGTGTGCACTGTACCCTCAGGAATAAATAAATGACTTACATGTTTGTAGGATTAAGGCTTTGGAGCACATTTTTGAAAGAATGAATGTCAAATTGCTTTGATGGTTCATGTAAACATGAGAGCTATATTTAAAAAAGCCTTCAAAATTGTTAAACCAGATACATCCCTTCTATTCCTTCCATGTGAATGTGATCAGTTTAAACAAAAAAAAAAAAACAAAACCAGTTTAAACCACGCATGCGGATAAAAGGCTAAGTAATCCTTACAGAGATGAACTTGGTGCTTCTGCTTTTGAAGTTTATGGCAAAGCAATTTGGAGAGTTCTACTGTTGGCCTGTGTTTTTTGTGGTGCTTGTCTGTCCTCCCATTTCTGTCACACTTCCACCTTAACTGCTGGTGAATAACCAAGTCCTGCAATGCAGAATTACCTGTTTGGAGTCTTATCAGATATATCAGAGTTCAAAGGGAATATTATGTGAAGAAGAATACATGGAAATTTATTGTAAATGCAGGTCCACCAACGAGGGGAGAGAATGATGCATTTGACTCCATGTTTTCAGAAGGCTAATTTATTACTTTATTATACTATATTATATTAAAGAATTATATACTATACTATACTAAAGAATACAGAAAGGATACTTACAGAAGGCTAAAAAGATATTAATGAAAACTCCTAACTCTTTCCAGAATCCCAACACAGCTTGGCCCTGATTGGCCAAAGAATGAAAACAACTCACAGCAGAATCCAATGAAACAATCACCTGTGGGTAAACAATCTCCAAACACATTCCACATGAGCACAACACAGGAGAAGCAAATGAGATAAGAATTGTTTTCCTTTTCTCTGAGGCCTCTCTTGCTGCCTTTCAGCTTCCCGGGTGAAAAACCCTGGGTGAAGGAGTTTTTTCAGAGCTTGTGATTGCCACAGAAATTTAGCTGCTTTGCAGGTGCTATGACAGGTTCATACAATGAGATCTGCAGGACGTGTCTTGGTAGATGGCTCTGGCATTACCTGATGCCAGTCCCAGATGCTCGTAAGGAAAACATAATAAAAGCTGCGGAAACAAGATGACCATGAGAAGGAACATGGGGAAATGTTCCTACACCTACTTGTTATGCAGAAGTTTGATTTTGAGCTGGAATGTGAGAGATTACTTCCCTTTTTAAAGCACTTCAATATCCTTATTATAAATACTGACATTCACCTTTTTCCAAATAAACATTCACTTTCCTTATCTTTGCTTGCAGGATTCTACAATGTTCGAGTTTTAAAAGCATTCAAAGCATTCTGTATTTTAAAAAGGTAGGAGGAAAACAGGAGGTCAAAAGACAATAGCAAAAGGAATATTTAATGAACATTCTAACACATGGGCTACTGCTTGTAGTGTTTAAGAGCATACAGATATTTTCTAATACTGCAACGTATACCATGTAAGTTTTGTTTAATAAACATTTGTGGCAAAAATAATTTTTAGTTTGTTTACAAAACATCATCTTGCAGAAACTTATTGGCCGGCATAGAAAAAATGCTTTACAGGAGAAATATGCTGCTCTACTCAGAAAATGATAATGCATGTTCATTTAGAATGTGTGCTGGGAATAGTATTCATTTTTGAAAATTACTTCTAGATTTTGACATCTTCAGAGTGTGTGTGTGTGTGTGTGTGTGTGTGTGTGTGTAGATTATTTTATTTTTGATCCAACGTTTCTAAATCAATGGCCATTGAACATCTTACAAAATTATTTTAATGGAAATTTTTATGTGCATATCTTAGGATGTCTACATAATTTACCTGTTTAAAAAAAACTGATTGGAAAATGAAAGTTTTGACCAGCACTAATGGAGTTAAGTTTTAGAAACCAGATATTTCTCTGCAGTTCCATGAAGTCAAGGACAAGAGAGTAATGTTCTGAGTGGCATTATAAAAGAATTAAATAATTGGGTTGCTCAAGATTATTGATATATAAAATAATATTAAATAAATAAATAAACAGGTTTCTCTAAGGTTACAAAGGAATGAGACAGTTTAAAAACTCATCAATATGGAAACAAAGACTGAACATAGAGCCAAGGCTTTTTTCCTGGGTTGGATATTCAATAGACCAATACAATATGGAATGGAATATTTCAAATACAATATCATTCTCTTAAGCATTTACTCACAGCATTTAGTGTCCTGTGATCTCTTTCCATAAGAAATGCAGGCAACAAAACCAACTATTAAATACATAAATTATTGAGTGCAGCCTACCTCTTCCAGATTGACATGAGGTTAAATGAGTTATTTGCATATTCTGTCAGTATGAAGCACTCAAATAAACCACATATAGAGAGAGGCTGATGCTTCTGAGAAACAGATTAATTGAAAATGCCAATTAAAAAAGTATTGAAATATTCAATTTAATGGAGTGGGGAGGAAATGCTTGGAAAACATTAATCTTTCCCCTTATTTTAGCTGAAATGTCAAAAGTAAATCAATGTAAGAGGAAAGTCTGGACACACATTGGAGTCCTGTGTGAGGGATTATTGCAGAGCAGAAAAATCAGCAGCACTTCTAGAAGGAATCAATATTTCCTTCAGTGCTGCTGTCTGTCCCAGCCTTGCCCATGGACTGTGTAGCTGTGTGTGGAGGCACACACAGGAGCTGGGTGCTGTGCTCAGCAGTGCAAGATTCATGAGGGCAGTGGGAGACACAGGGAAAAGCAGCTTGATTTTGTAGCCCAGTGATGCAGTGACTCTCGTGGGCTTCAGTTGTTGCTCCTGATGTTGTTCACATGTTTTATTCAAAGACTATTTAATTCAGTATTGGTAAAAGAGTTTGACACTGCCACCCCTAGAAAGGGAGCACTAGCTGTGAGCTTCCAGAGTTACTCTGGTTTTGTCTGGAAACTCTTCATCTTTTCACCTTTAATTTTGATTTTTTACTAGCAGTGTGGTACAGGACGGATGAAAAGTCTTTGGTCCAGCCTGGTGCCTGTACTGGTGTGTTCTTCTTTCTGGGAGAAGTTGTGCTTTTAATTGTTTACTGCCTCAAGGAAATTTTTTTTAATTTTTCAGGATTTGAAAAAATAACTTAGTCTTTAACTTTTGATTTTTAACACGACCTGGATTTTCATCTTAATAAGGACTCTTTTGTAGTGTGAAATCAACACAGAGTTAACTGGGTCAATGTGGAAGGAAAAAGGAATCTTTCAGCTCCCCAGGTCAGTATTGATGCTGACTGTGGTGTAGGCTCCAGTTTATGGGATTCGGATGCCAAAGTTTCCTCCTCTCCTCCACAGAGAACGTAACTATGATGGTTTATTTTTCCCATGTGCTTAACCTGCACTAGAAAGGTCCGGATGAACCAGTTATCCTCCTTGGAGCTCTGTTGCTTGTGGTTTTCTTTGCAGTATTTTGCAGCTTTCCTCTTGCTGCTGTGTACTTTTTTCCTCTATGTGAAGAGAGGATGTTTCCTCCCAGGGAAAACAAAGTCTAGGCATGCAGAAAAATACACCTTTAACCGTCAAATCTATTAAAATGTAACTCAAATCAAGGACAGATTTTCCTCTCAAATACTCTTTCTCATGCTAAGAGGGATATCAGGGCACAGGACTTTTGTCCCTAGTTCTCTTTCCAGCCCTTGGGACTCCCTTCATTTTTCATTCCCTTTTCTCCCATCTTTCTGTCAGGCAGCCCCCAATCTCCCATATCTTCCCTTAGGCTTTTTCTCCTTCATTGACTTTTTTTTTTCCCCACAAAACAACCTTGTTCTGTGTGCTGCTGTACTTAACTTTAGCAACAGATTATCATTAAACCCAGACTAGAATTCCTTCAGGGCAATATTTCAGCCTGTACATGGTACTTCATGGTGCCATTCTGCATTACCAGTTTTCATGACTAACAATTTCAATTATTAATAAAACAGCATTGTTAACATCACTTATTTCACTCTATTTCTATATCTCCAGATGGCTTTTTTACTTTATTCTCTGTTAAAACAACCCATCTCCTTCTGTAAGGTTCTGTATTTTCCTTTCTCATTCATTATGATTTAGCAGTAGTTATTTTGAACATATATATTCTCAAGTAAACTATCTAAAATGGGAGTTGGCACCCCCATTTAATTTTTATTTCAGAGCAGGGTCACTGTCAGCCACAGTGTGGGTCAACTCTGATACACTGAAAATGACAACTACAACACGAAAAGCTGTCATGATCCAACAGGGATACTATTAATGATTCAATTATAAAAACCAGAAAGAATTTAATGAGCAGAAGGGATGTGGTAAATAAGGAGAATGTAAAGTAAAAAAAAAAAAAAAGAGAATGTTTGTATCCACTGTAAGGAACTAAACTGATTAAAACACCAAAAATGCCTGAAAAGGAGCAAATCAATTTGGACAGCTTGGCTAACAGTACAGTCTTATTCCATATACACTGTAGATGTTGAGAAACAAATTGGTATTTTGAGGTATGGCAGCACAGAATTAGAATTGAAAAACAGCAGAATAACATCAATGTTATGCAATTACTGTGTATCTGGGGTGGGGAAAGCAGAGTCTGGAGAGAGTTTGGGGAGCCAAACTGCATAAGTGTAAAAAGTTTTCAGACATAATTGAACTCCTCTGGAAAGCTGAAAGTAGAAAGACACATATTCTGGAGACAATTGTACATGCAGACAAAGAGAAAAGCAATGGTTCTCTATATCTGTGAACACAGAGCAGGTAAGAATGCAAACATTTTAAGAATCTATCACTAATAGGAATAAAGTTCCCTCCAAACTTCAGGATGCAATGTTTTTCTAAATAATTTCTGTAGTATTCCAAGAGGAAATAGAGGGTTTCCCTTTCCCCTGCATCCACAATGGGCTTGTTTGTTTCCATTCCTTCATGACCATGCACAGCACAAGTGTTTCTCTAAAAGAGAATTAATTCTAAGTCCACTGATCAATGCTGAGAGGGTTGCTGTTCATAACCTGTAAGGAAGAGATTGAGCAACAATGTTATTTACTAGTGAATTCTTCCTTCCTTTCTGTGCCTATGTCAGAATATGTTGTCCAGAATTACATAAACTGATTTTTAATTTGTTTGCACACAGATTTCTCAGACAATCTTGAGAAGTTATGTTCAACTCCAGCCATGAATGTAATATGAGATTTAAAACCAAATCATTTTGTCTTAGGAAGGAGAAGAAAACTCCTCAAGTACTGGCACCAGCAGCAAAATAATAATTTCCTTTTCTTATCAGAAAACAGAAATATGAAGGGAAAAGATGTCACAGCAATTAAAATGTTTGCATTTGTGTGTGGATAGGTAGGTAGATAGATAGATAGACAGAGAAATAGATAGATAGATAGATAGATAGATAGATAGATAGATAGATAGATAGATAGATAGATAGATTAAAATTATGTCTAAGAATACATTTAAAAATCAGCTTGGATTTGAATGTTCAAATTCCATGAAGATAGTTTCCATCAGGAAGTTTTTTTCATCTATCCTAGACATCCACCATCCAAAGAGCAAACATTGGTTTGGCACATTTCATTAGCATGTATGTGATGAAGTACCTTTGAAAAAGTCATGGCCTAGACATGAACAAATACAGTAATTAAATATCCTGGGGCAGATTAAAATGGAAAAGTCTGGATTTAGAATCCAGGAAAGGGGAAGAAATGCATGTAGTACTAAATGTAATAAATGCTGGGGGTTTTTTTGCATATGGTTGCCTGGGGATGCACAAAAAAATTCAACAGAGTTATTTAAGTTAATGTTTCACATCAAAATAAAGATAACTAAATAAAATTATGAGGCCAGCCTTGCACAGCTGCTGTTTGAAAAAAAGTGCAGTGGTGTAGGAGCTGTTCCCTTAAATAAAATTTCTTTATGAAGAAATTGTGCAGATGGATCCTTATGTGAAGCTTAAGAGGGGAGTGGAATATGAGACAAAGTCTTGACAGGGTTTTGTAAAATCAGGTATATATAAGGCAAAACTCACCAGAAGAGCAGAGTTACCCCACAAAGACTGAAGCAAGCAAAAAAGATGTCCTGTTCTGAAGGAGATAGGAGGGAGAGCCTGAAGAAATCATCCTTCATCATACCATGTTGTGGCAGTGACAGAAACATTATGGTTTTATTCATGCATTTAAACCCTTTAGGGATTTTTCTTTTTATCTCTCTTAGAGGATACCCTCCCCAGGCTTTGCAATGTATCTTTATAGTTTCTGATTCTTCTTTATGAATTAACTGAGGGTTAGCCTACATTTTATTTTCCACCAACAATGCTTGTGTATTTCAGAAAATATGTTTCCAATCCATAATAGTCAGGGCAGTCTCAAAAATATAAAGCATGAGTGAGCTAAGGCTAAAGGCAAGAGAACTTGCAAAAATTACAATTTTGGTCTAGATCTGGAATTTATGAAAATCAGGAGAGCTTCATTTATTGCCACACTGGGATGTCTAACTCTGGGACATGCCTCCCACATTCTGTGTTCTAAGGTTAGGTCAATGCTGAATTTCATTCCAGCTAATCAGATGTCCTACTTCATCCCTAATTTGAATTTGTTTTCCTTTAAAATGGAAAGAAGGAGTATGCTCACAGAATCAGTGAGGGCTTCAGGCAGAGCAGAGGGTGTTTCCTGTTGCCTACCCTTGTACCTTCTTACACACATTTTCTGTCAGCCAAATTGCTTCTTCATGTTTATATCTTTCAGAAATTTATCTCATGAGTTTGATCCACTGGCCAGTTACCTTAATATCAAGTCTAGAAAGATGAATACAGTTCTATGGAGATATTTTAGAAAAATATGTTAAATGACATCTGTTTAAATAGACACATACAAACCCCTTCCTGCAGAAGCTATAAAATGTCCTGGTAAGTATCAATACTGGTGTTGACACTGTGCTCAGCAGCTGAAAATCAGGCCTCTGGAAACACCTTTGTTGGGAACACTCCAAAAGGAAGAATTTACCAGGGAAATGTTTTTCTTAATGGGGAAAAACCCTCAGAAGGATTGGTGCATTCCTCTGCTGATGAAATAGATTCTTCCTTTGGTGGCACAATAAAATTCAAGGTTGTCTGATAAAGTTAATGCAATAAATATGGATACAGGGAGGAAAGAGGAGAGATGAGGGATGGAGTAAGAATAGATAAAATTCAATTTCATGAATACCAATATATTTATATATACACATATCTCTACCAAATAGAAATAAAAAAGGAAATGAGTTTTGCATTTTGTTGAGTCTACTGGGGAAAAAGACTTAACTGCATTAAGCATTAAAATAAGAATGAAATGAGGGGATTTTTCGTGGTGCCAAGGCTGAGAGAGCTACAGGACACATAATACCACCTGCTAGAAACATCATTATAGTAAGGTTTTAGTGACTAAGGGGCTAAACAGTGAAACAGCCCTCAGACATCCTTCAGGAGGAAAGACAGGACAGGGAATGCCCTAAGCCCCCACTTAATGTAAATGCTGGAACTCCAAACATCCCCTCAGAATCACAGAAGAAATCAGGGTGGAAAAGACCTCTGAGATCATTGAGGTCACCCAACACCACCATGGCACTGAATGCCACATCCAGTCTTTCCTTAAACTTCTCTACAAATGGTGACTCCACCACCTCCCTGGACAGGCCATCCCAATGTGAAGAAATTCCTTCTGATGTCCGACCTAAACATCCCCTGCTGCAGCTTAAGGCTCTGTCCTTTCATCCTACCACTGATTGCCAGGAAGCAGAGCCCAGCTCCCACCCCCAGATTTTGTATCTGCAGAGCACCTTTGAGCTGTAAATCACAGGACTGATTTTACTCAGGTCACATCCTCTGTCCCTGAGCTGTGATGTCTCTACATACTGTGAATCTTGTTATCTCCAGGCTGATACATTCACGGTCACCTGCATGTGTCTCTCTGTGTGAGCTACTTCTTTCTGACTGAACACAATCAGCAAAAATAGAAATTTCTACTCATCCCATCTCTGTGGGACGACAGAAAACCCCTGACATTTGTCTGTAAGCTCTATTGTACACCTGGCCAGAACAATTCAGATTCACCAAAGACTTTGTGTGGGCCTGCTGTGTCCCCTCAGGACAGTCAGAGTCTGCCACTGAGCTCTTCAGGTGTCAGCTAAACTTCAGTCTTGGAGCTCAAGGCAGGGCTGGACATCTCATCCACATCCCACAGCACCACCAATACATTGTGATACGACAATAAATTGTCATATCTATCTCTTGCACAAAATCTTTCCTTGTTCTAGGAAACTTGGCCTTAGTAATAAAGATAACAGGCGAGTCAGTGTCTCTGCTGATTGTTGATATTAGATTTTGCAGGAATACACACTAAATTTTATCCTCCATAAGCCCAGGCTCAACTTAATCGAAGTTTAGCACGATCTCAAGGCTCCCTTCTGATTCTGTCAGTCAGTGAAATCTTTTTTATCTGATTTTTTCAGTCCTTTGCTCAGTTGCACAATTGGGCTGGGCAGGATGAGGGTTGGGTCAAATGCCTGGGCAGGTTTCTGGGGCAAATGCCTCGGGGGGGTTCTGGGGCAAATGTCTAGAGGGGTTTCTGGGGCAAATGTCTAGAGGGGTTTCTGGGGCAAATGCCTAGGGGGTTTCTGGGGCAAATGCCTCGGGGGGTTTCTAAGGCAAACAAGAGATCTAATCCCTTCAGGGCCAGGGAGGGCTCTGTCGCTGGGGATGGGCCAGAGGGGCTCAGGGCTCTCTGTGGTGGCATTGGGGGTTTGTCTGCTTTGCCAAGGGACCCCATGGGAGCTCTTGTGGGGCATTCAGTGTTGTAATGCCCAGAAAGCACCTAGCAGGGAGTGGGGATGGAGTCTGGGGCTTGTCAACCTCATGATGTGGCTCTGGTGGCTGTGACATCGCAGAGAACAGGTCACAGTGGGAGCCAACACCAGGCAGCTCCTGCCTCATGCTCCCTCTCCCTGCTGGCCCCCTTTCCCCCACCTGTTACAGGCCATGGCTGCTGCGATCGGGTTCCTGGTGGCCACGCTGGCCGCGCTGCCCAGGCTGACACACGACCCGCAGGCCGACGCAGCCACAGCACAACAGATGCAGCAGAGAAAGGAGTTTCTTCACCAGGAGATGACACGGCTGTGGCAGGAGGTTGAGCAGATGACATCCCTGGAAGGAGCCCTTGTCCATTATGTGTTAAAGAACCGTCTGTTCTGGGCCACTGCAGCGGCCATGCTGGCGGAGGTCTGCTGGCTGGCCTGGCAAAGGAAGCTCGCCTTCAGCAGCAAGGGTGATAACAAGAGGAAACGAAACCTCAACAGAGCATGCAGGGCTGCCAGGATTTTGGCTCAATCCACCCCATTACCAGTGCAGGATCTGCCTGAGCCATGCAGGAATCTGAAGCAGCTGGTGCGAGACCTCCTGTATGTCAGCCGAGAGTTTTCCAGGAGGACTTTCATGCCACAGATTTACCCAGACAGAGGAATGGATGGCAGCCATGAATCCTGGAGTATCTTTGAGCGCAGAATCTTCTACCAGCTGCTCGTATTCCTGCGGCCACCCCCTGGTCACTCTTTCATCCTGGAGCCTGACACTGTGAGGCAGCACCCGGACAGGTGCTCTGACATCCGTGTGGTGCTGGAGTGCACGTGCTCCATGGAGCGTGTGTTGGGATATTCCTTGTGTTTTGTCCATTGCCGGGGCAAGAAGGTGATGCAGGATCACAAATCACTGGTCCTAGAAACCCTCTGCACAGGCTTCTACTTGAATGTGGAGCAAATCTCCAGCTGGGTGCAAAACTTGCTGTGTTCATCCTGGCTGCGTTTGCCTCAGTGGCCGCGCCGGCGTCTGACGCTGCTGCCCTGCTCCCGCTCCTGCAAGTTCCTGGTGAGCAGCCCCTCCAAGGAGCAGAGCTGCACTGAGATGTTCTTTGCAGTGCATGAAGGCAGAACAGGAAACTTCGTAGTCCTGGAGTAGGCAGCAGCTTGCCTGTGGATCATCTCAGGTGCCATCATGCAGCCCGTGCAGGACAAGCCTCTTTCGCAGCATGGGCTTGGGAAGGACAGGTCCTGCTGGCCACCCTGATGGTCTGTGACAGGGCGCCTCACATGGAGAAGTGAGGGAAGGGCTGTACATCTGGTCTGCCTAAACTCTAATAAAGTAGAAAAATTTAAGATTTTTTTTTTCCTTTTAACAAAGGCAAGAATTTTAGCATTTTTATGGAACATTAAAATGCAGTGACTTGTGGTCACCAATTGATGCATGTTGAGGGTCCCCAAGATGAGGTGAGAGATGAGAATTGACTCCAAGTTCTCAGAAGGCTGATTTATTATTTTATGAAATTATATTATATTAAAAGAAAATGATATACTAAAACTATACTAAAGAAAGAGAAAGGAGACATCAGAAGGCTGGAAAAGAATGAATAATAAAAACTCATGACAGACTCAGAGAGTTTGACACAGCTGGCTGTGACTGGACATTAAATTAAAACAATTCACATGCTGGGTAAACAATTCTCCAAATCATATTACAAAGTAGCAAAACATGGAGAAGCTGAAGCTTCCCAGCTTCTCAGGAGAAAAAATCCTGGTGAAGGGATTTTTCATAAAATATCACAGTGACAGTGACTTCTCTGCACAAAACCAGTATATAACTGTCAAAATAAACCACTAATTAACAAACAGTTAAGTGCTGGTTGAGATTTTCCTTCAGTTCAGCACAAAAATGGAATTCTGCTTTGCAGTGTCATAATATTTCCAGCTTCTGTTTTATTTACTTCCTAACTTCATAAGAACTTTCAGGTGATATTGCCAATACATAGGGAATAAGGGAATATTCCAAATAAAGCACATAAATCACTGAATACTTTTTTCACACATTAGTCTAGACTTGAACAGTAAGCAGAATAATCCATGCCTGAAGGACTGGAAGCTGAGAGATCACTGCATTTCTTCCCCTGTGCTGATGGGCAAAGAGACTTTTGCCACAGGCATCATAATACAACTGGGGTGCATCATAATGCAGTTGAGCTGGGGCTTAAATGCCCAGTTGAAGTCTTGTATATGAAACATCTGGTTTTTTCCTTAAGTGAATTAATGTATAATTTCATCCATTGTAAAGAATAATAAAGCTCAGCCCTTGCAGAGTGAGTTAGGGGGTTACACCTGCTGGTAGCACTGGCATATCTACGTATTCATGGTGAGTTCAGAGTGGAACATTCATGTAATGTCCTTACGTTCCATGAGGAGAAAGCTGCCTGTCTGAAGGGATATAAATGCCTGGAGAAATTCTGCAATAAAAGTCACAGTGCAGGTTTTGGAATACCGGGCAGGATATCTCCTGAAACAAATCACAGCAGACAGATTTTCAATACCTACTGCTCTGGACAAGCCCAAAATAGCATTGTTGTGAAGCTTAAGTTCATCATTTGTCAAGCACAGTGTTCCTATAGTGGCTAGTGCGGTGCAGTTCAGATTGTGAAATCAGTGCCAGTGTGAGCCACAAGTTTGGTGCAGAACAGGAAATTACCATACAGGAGAACTGCTTGTGGCTCAGCACTGCCCAATAAAATTCTTCAGCCACCCTAGAAAGAGCATTTCAGGTGAGACTGTGGCTTCTTTCAGCATGTCATTGCAAGCTGACACACACACACCCCCTAACTAGCATGAAACTGGATCAGGGCAGGTTTAGAGCAGATATCAGTAAAGTTTCTTTACCCAGCGGTTTGACAATTGTGAAACATAGTAGTGAGTCCTTTGATAAAATTAATGAGAAAGAAAAATACATTTATTTTCAGTAATCCAAGGATTTCTCCAAACCCAGTGACACAAAATGCACATAACATTTTTTTTTTTGTAGTGTTGTATCTGACTGCTGCACATTTTGTTGCACCTCTTTTATGGAGAAGTGAAAATGTTAATGAGATTTCAAATACTTATGCATGAATTCTTCAATTTGTGTTCTTTTACCAGTTACCTACACAGCATTTAGTAGAAAAATATCATCTTCCATGTCTGGAGAAAAACGATTAATGTCACTTGCCTCTTAAAGAGACCTGAAAAAAAATGTTTACACTTAATTTCTTCATAGGAAGCAAAAGCAGCAGCCTAACACCTATGGAAATATTGTCACATTCCAAGGAGAGCCCCCTCTGTCCACAACATCTCACCGCTGTGAGTCTAGGAATGGCAGTTCAGAGCTGGCCTACACAATGTATTAAAAATTGATTTCAGTCGAGGTAAGACTGTAAAGGTGAGCATAGATCCCGCTCTTGAAACGGATATAAACATTTCATTAATTATCTGCTCTCTACATTTGTAATGGTAGCACCACTGGGATAGAAGGGGAGGATAGTTCCATCTGAAAATCCAAGTTCTGGCTGCGAGTATTTAAATAATGATTAACTGTGTTCATGTGGATGTTATCTGGGGACACCAAATCTCTTAGTCAGACTTCCTGTGGTTTGCATGCCAGTAGTTTTCTCAGATACAGAATTAGGGGTGTGGGTGGCATTCACTGGGAAGTCCATTTACATCAGGCAATTACTTTTTGAACAAAATCACACCTCTCATTTCACTGAGTCCATGTAGGTGAGTATAATTGCTCTTTTTTTATAGTCACAGCTGAATTATGTTCAAATCGCCCTCTGAAGAATGCAAGGAGTTCTTTTGGGTTTTTTTCAACATTAGATTTTTATTAGATAAACTGAGTTACATAAAAAAGTGAGTGATAAAAACTCCATCAGCTATTGAGCCACAAAGCCCAGGCATTTCCCCTTCTTCATTCATTGGCCTTGTTAATTATATAGATCTTAATTAAACAAGTCTTTGAAGATTAGTATGAACATAGTAAGCAGACAAATATAAGGATAAATCTACCACAGGGAAAGAATCAGAATCTTTATGGCACCTACCAATAAAAAACAAAATGTGGAGGAAAATTTTCTTGACAAAAGGAATATAAAAAGCGCAGAGAGTATAGATCAGCTGCCCAGAAATATGTATTCTGGGTTAAAAAAATTCAAATAAATTGAGCCAGAAGTCATCTGCTCTTAATTCTAATTCAGTCTGTGGGACTAATGTTTCTCACTAATTAAGCCCATCTGGAATCCTGGAGTCAGAGGATGAGAAGTATGGAGCACAGGGATTCTGGCCAGGTGAATTTGGGAATTGGAAGGAGCACTGATTGTCCATTCCACAGCAGCAATCTGGGAATTTGATCTGTTCTTCATGGTCTTATCTTTATTTTT
Organism: Geospiza fortis; assembly: GCF_000277835.1. Lineage (NCBI taxonomy): Eukaryota > Metazoa > Chordata > Aves > Passeriformes > Thraupidae > Geospiza > Geospiza fortis. The sequence goes on from NW_005054516.1 coordinate 324,125, forward strand.
TAGATTTTTTTTTTCACAGCTACAACAGCCAAACCTCAAGAAAGGAATGAAGTGCAATTGTCTTCAAGTTTTTATACTGATGAGAAAAAGCTACAAGGTCATGGGGAATAGCATAGGAAGAATTGTTTTGGCATGGAAAATGAAAATATAACAAAACTGCATAAGCCCTGGTAAGGCGGGTACCTGTGTTAGCATTCATAGAACATTTCAGAGAGTGAGGAACAATGCAAACCATTTTAATTACATCTGGTGCATCCTGGTGGAACATTAGTTTTACATCATGAAACCCACCATCACTTTCAAAGCGGTGAGGTTACTAAAACATTACTTTTCTGTTTAATTGTGATTGCCAAGTATGATGTGAATTTCCCCTCCTAATGCAATTTCATGCACCTTTAGGGCAGCATCTCTGTGAAAATTGATCTATAATTTGTGTGAGATATTATTGTAATATCCATGTTGGAAATGGAGCATAAAATTATACTAGTATGTACACACAGGACATATTTGCTTATTTTCAGGGCCTTGTTTCAAGACTATTGTTTTGTCTACTAGGTTTTTTTGAAATGAATATTTTTGGAATCATTTAGTAAATATATGGAGTTCTAATTTTGATCTGAAAAAAATCAGATTACTATGACTCCATGGCTTTCCTTATATCAAAGCAAGTGTCTTAAGAATCAGACTCAGGTTATTAACTCTAGACATACAATTTTAAGACACAACTAGATTCTTCAGTTTTACCCGTGACATCTGCAAACACCAGAGTTTAAATGTGTTACACTTTGCCCCTTTTTTCCTTTCATTTAGGACACTGAAACACTTTCTTCAGTATTGACCAGTGGAGCTTTAGGACATATTCTGTGGGCTGTTATTTGTGGGATATTTTTTAACTATAAATACAAAGTTAGAATCATAGAGTCCTAGGACGGTTTGGGTTGGAAGGGAATTTAAAGATCATCTGGTTCCGAGCCCTTGCCATGGGCAGGGACACCTTCCACTATCCTAGGTTGCTCAGAGCCCCATCCAACCTGGCCTGGAACACTTCCAGGGATGGAGTGTCTACAGCCTCTCTGAGCAAAGAATTCTTAAATTTCTCAGCAACCAATGAGGAAAGACATTTGCTCTTGTAGGAATTCTCATCTTGTCATCTGAGCAAACTCTGAATGAGCAACTTTTATTTCTAATATTTAGCTGCCTAAAGTTGTGTGAGATGAAGCCAAGCAGAATTGTCCAAACCCACTGAAGTGTATAAATATTTCCGTCTAGCTGAATCTCATGAATTTCAGAGACTCTGGGATTGGTTTCGTACCTGTGTAACTTTCAGGGAGAAACCTCCTAGGGGTTCCTAGCATGCCATAATTGTCATGCAAACCATAAGCCTTAACACTCTACAGCTGCTTGTAAAAAAAACCCTGATGAGGAAATAAGTTAAGTCTGAGCAATATCTGCAAATCTCAGAGATGATATTAATTTTTGCAAGCTTGCCTAAAACTTACATTTGCTTATATTCCTAAAAATTCAACAGAAATAGAGACCCAGTGATCTCTTGAATGGCTACAATTTCCAAAGCCTTTTTCTGCCTTCAGAGAAAGTTTCTGCGTACCACAGCAAGGCTGCAATTACTCCAGCACTGCAGAAATGTGCTCATGCTAAAGAAAGAACCTAATTATCCTCCTATTTCCAGCTTGTCTTTCTTGGTACAACACTTGAAAGGTTTGTGTCAGAGCATTGCCTGTAATCACACACGATCAGTTTGGGGCTATCTTTAGGTCTCAGCACATGTATTTTGTTACTGAGTTAATTTGAGGGGATGTTTTATTGTTCAGGTGTCTGCATGTTGGACCTGGAAGATTCGAGGGAGAGAATGGATGATGTTCACATTCAGAGGAAGTAAATATTTACAGGAAATAATTGAATTAAGAACAAATAATGTGAATTATAATAGGAAAAGAATTTTCATTTAAAAGGATAGCTCCTTGACAATGAGAAAGACAAACTCCTCTATCAAATTGTCCCTGTGGGACTGGAGCCCAATGATCCTTGGGGTGAAATCCTCAAACTGTGGACATTATTGTCTGTATAAGAAAGTTTTCTATGCTCTGTGTCACTCAGGCAAATGTCAGTTGCCTGTTGAATAGCAAGTGGGACCCTTAATGGAAATCAGTTAATCTTTGTGGTGAATTATTATTTATATAATACTCTAATACTGTTAGCCTCTACACAGACAAGGATTGTGAGGACAAGTCCACGCCTCACAGAGTTCAGACTGAGAATCTGATTCTGCAAAATCATTCTCACATGAATTTATTGAACCAAGCAGTCACACTGAGCTCAGGGCTAAAATTCTTCTATACATTTAAGTGCACACAAAATTTTTGTGTATATATTCAAAAGTATCATTTGAATCTATTTTTATTCCATCTCTATTTAATTCCACCTCTGTTTTATTCTCTCTGTTTAAAACACCTAGACAAGGTTTTGGAACACAACCAAAAAATTTGTGCCTTGTAAGTCTAATACTACAATCAACTTCTTTATTATTGAAAAAATGAAATAGGAAGAAGCTTCCTACAGTCAAGAGAAATTACAATTATAGACATGCTTGGACTTCACCTTGAGGGGGTTTGCACTTTAAGGAATAAAAAATATTTCTCTGGCATTCAAATAACAAAAGTGGATCCAGCACATATAACTGAAAGGCTGAAATCCTGGATCCTTCCCCTTCCTGTTCCTATCCTACCCTATATTTCTTCCTGTCAGTAAAGGCATATATTTCAGATGATGGCTGAAAACCAATCCCTTTAAATCAATAAGATCCTTGACACTGAATTTCAGAGGAATAGGCTTTGGCCTTGAGACTTTCAAGTCAGGAATATATCATTATTTAAAGCCATCTCTGCAGAGGAAAGTGGTTCAGGTGTTCTGATGTGCTTGTGGCTGAGCTACCAGACAGCAGACACTGAACCCCAGAACTCTGGATTTTAGTGCATGAGCTCTGCTGCCTGAGGGAAGGAAAGCTCCTCTATTCGCTCATTGACCTTTGTAGTTGGGCCAGCCAATATCAGGAGGGGGAAAAAGGCACCACAACAGATGGGCTACAAAGGCCAGCACCAGCTTGGAGACTGTGCTGAGATGTTTTATATTAACCAGAATTGTGCTTTAAGAGGCAGAGGAGAAATGAGAGCTCTGAGAACAAGCAGCCCTGCAGCCACTGCAGTTAAAGGGGGAAAGAAGGGGAAGAAGGAATTTTTGGGGGCTGTATTCCCATTTACTCCAGCACTTGTCTGCATGTCTCTCTTCCCTGGTGGGATGGGAAGAGAGCAAAGTGATGTTGCTTTGCTCCCCTGGGTTCCCTGGTTTGTGAAGTCATTCCTCCAGCTCTTACAGCTCTGTTGGAAACTGCCACATCAAAGGAACAGCTGTGGTTTCAGAGGGCACGGCATAAATGGGAGTGGTGTTGCAGGAATGGATATCTCCAAAACTATCCCTACTCAAATCTGTGTCCAGAGAAGCACAGAATCATTCAGGTTGGAAAAGAGCTCTAAGATCATCCAGTCCAAGCATTACCTAGCACTGCCAGGTCCAGCACTGAGCCATGTTCCTAATACATGTGTTTTGAGCTCAAAGTAACAATCTCACTACTTCACCTAAGGCAATGCTATTTCTTTACCACTAGTAAGGGAAATAAAACTAAATTATAAAGATATGAAGCCATTCAGGACCCTTTGGAGGCATCAAGTCCACTTTGAGAATCTTTTGTGCAAACCATCTGAAGAAAGACTTTGGAGGCATTAGATAATGTGTACACATATTCTGGATTGTGTAAGTTTATACATGATCATGCACATCTACACATCCGGTTCTGGACCTTTTATTCAGACTTTCACATGCAACATATTTGAGAGAGTTATTTCCACAGAATATCTTTATAAAATAGTGCAAATAAAGATGCTCAATAGCCATTTTTAATTTTTGGATTACAGCCTGCTTTCATAGATGATGTTAATGTAATTAAGGGCATGCAAAGCAGAAGGAGAGTGTACTGGAGAAATTAGAAAATAGTAGTTTGTGTGCTATCACTGCAAAGCAAATAAAAATAGTATTACCTTTTCATTTATGAACAAAGAAAAATATATCTTCCTGTACTCCTGGCAGTCTAAAATGTACCTTATTGTTCAGTCCCCCTTTTGTGCTCATTTCCTTCTCTCTTTACCCCTTTGGCTTTGTGTTTTCAGCTGGGATCCATCCTACCTAGTAGACCACTCACATATTTATAGCCTGGCAAATTGATTCATCCAGGAACCTGAAGTGTTGTCTGAGAGGCAGAAAGATTGAACACTGAAGAAAGAGACCTAGAATGGGTTATGGTGCCTAAACTGCTGCTAAGGTGGGCTTGGCAAGCTAAAAAAGTGCAGTACCACTTGTGTATGCCATGGTAAAAGCGAATATAAATCCCATAGGCTACCTTCATCTTTTTATGCATTTATCTTCTTTTTCTTTTATAAAATGTTTGTTCTTGACAATTAAAACCTTGGACTCTGATTTGCTTCTGTTAGACTCTGTACATCCTTTGCAGTGTCATGAAATATTCTTCTGGTCTCTGAGATTTAATGCAAAAAAACCCCTCCAATCAAAGGACTTGGTTCTTATTCTGGCTGCTGGCAGCAACTTACTGAAATTCATAGGGCAAAGTTGGGTCTTTGAAGAAATGTTCACTAATTTAAATAAATCAAGAACATTGGAATTGTAAAACTTGGCATTAAGGGTTTCTGTCAGTTCCTTTGTTACCCAAATGGGATTGATCCTCCAGGAGGAAAGGTCAAGGCTGGGTGGGAGTCTCAGTCAAGGAGCTGAAATTGGAGGGCTTTATCTGCATGTGAATAGCTTATCTTTCACCCTCAGCTCTAATGCTTTCCATTTCCAGCTGTCTGCCCTGCAGAGATGGGCCAGCTGTTTGTGAAGCCGCTGCTTGAAAGGCCTGCCCCAGATATAAAGATAAAACCAGCACTTGGGCTGTGTTAAAAGCCTGAACTCCAGTGGGGTCAGCAGTTGCTCCAATTGTAAATCAGTTTTCTCAGAAGCAGAAATGGGGTCAGTGAAGGGTCCTGGAGGAGAGCAGAAAAGGGGACCACCACACATGATTCATGGTGTGTTATCATTAAAATGGGTGATCTATGCAGAATAGAGATGAGACAGATGAATGAGATGAAATATTATGAATATTAAAGTAAGAGATAAATACACATTTATGTATATTAGAGCAGTTAGTATCACTCATTTCTAAAGAGTGTCAAAGGCTGTAACCAAGCAGTTAAAGGCTGCTGCCTTCCTTTTTGGTGAAGTATATTTGCATATTTAATTTGCAAAATCTCTTGCAAATTAATTTGGGTCTACCAGACAACACAGAGAAAATGATGAAGTTTGATAATGGTGGATGCAATGAAAAAATGAACAGACAGACATACTTGTGTAAATATATTTATACAGATGAGATTTGTCATTGTTTGTATTGTTATTTTAAGCATTCTATAAAGAAGGAGCAATAAAACCCCATATATAGATAAACTTTGCATTGTCCCTGTAGCTGTAGCTTTGTGACAATGTGCTCACACATTTTTGGGATAAATGTTAGGGCTGTGTCTTGTAGGTGACAAATATGATCAAGTCTTTAGCACTAGACAAGATTTTGCTTATTTTCTGTGAAATAAGATTAGCACTGACATGAGTGAACAGCCCAACACAACAGCATTAACAGCAGTGAAGCTGCTTTTATTGCAATCCTGACAATTCCCATGTCCTGCAGAGATCAGCAGCTGCTGTGAGAATAGTGGTGAACACAAATAAAGTGAAAGTATGGAATCCCTTGTATGAAAGGTGGGGTATTTTCCATATTCTGACGTTTTACACACACAAAAAAATATGCTTTATATAATGAATATATGTAAAGAGTCCTGGGAAGAATAATCTGACTGAAAAAAAGGGTTGAATTTTTGAGTTGGCAGCTAATGAGGGAGTGCCCCATCCCTGGAAGTGTCCAAGGCCAGGTTGGATGGGGCTTGGAACAACCTCAGAAAAGGGAAGATGTCCCTGCCCATGGCCTTTTTCTTAGGATGGCCATAGTAATTTTTTATAACCCATTATTGTTACCAAAAAATTGAAACAGAGTGCCCTGGGTGACATCGCCAAATAATTTAACATTTTCAGTGCTACATGATGGAATTAAAAGCAAAACAAACAACAAAACAAAGAGCATCTTGAGCTTTGCAATTACTCCCTGTAAAGGATATAAAATTGGAACTGCACCAGGTTTTAAAATATAATTATGATATGCTCTATAATTTTGAAATTCTGTTGTGAAAGTACATTTGTTGTTCCATCCATTTTGTCTCTTGTACTCTGTCTTGTATATTATCCTACATGATAGAAAATAATAATATAAATTTTTCCGACTTTGAAAAAGCAAAAATGGGATAAAGTGCATTTCTCTCTTTCCTCCTACCTAAAAAGTCAAAGGAAAATCAACTTTTTATTTTTGAATCATTTCCATTTTGATGGAATTGTGGCTTCAAAAGGCAAAATGGTTCTGTCAACGAATTTCACACTGGCTCTATTGCTAAATCAATCATTTGAAATTAGAAACTGCATTATGAAGGAGCCTTTCAGTATGATCACACACTAATTCTGTTTGGGTTTCTGAGTTTGTTTTCTTTCTTGAAGAATTCCTCTCCCTTTCAAGGTGCAAAATGGAAAGTGGCTGTTTCAGATGCCTTCTTCTTCATTGTTTAAGTGCATTCTCTGCCTGCTTGGCCTTAAAGACAGAACTACTAATTACTCACTATTTTAATAATTTTAATGTTTTTCAGCCATCTTACATCTGTGTTTCTCATGAAAAACTTGAGTAAACTTTTGTGACTTCCCCAAGAAATAAGCAAAAGACTGTTTTTCTATCATAAATCTAAAGTACTAATAGATAAAAATATAATTTATTTTTTGGAAGTCTAATTTAAGAAACATGGTTTTGAAGCTATTAGCACGTTGGAAACTTAAAGCATAGCATTTATTTTATCTCAAACCATGATTTAGAATGCACAATTCTTCAGAAAATCATAGTTACCAAATCAGACACCAGAAAATGAGGCACGGTGCAGAGTGAAATTTTGGTTTAAGTATTTTGACAGCTTTACAGTTGGTTTCAGGAGAGGGTTCAGCACTAAAAGAAACTTCCTGCCCAAACCTCCTCGTTCTGCTCCTCATGGGAAGTGATGAGCCCTCAGCACAGGCAGAGCAGAAGCACACCTCAGTGTCTTACCTTGGCTCCCAGCTTTTGTGAATGCATGTGTGGCTTTAATAAGAATGTTGGCAGACTGCTGTGTGAGTGAAATGTTCCATCCTACAGCCTCTGAGGAATGGACACACTGACAGGCTGTCACCTGTCACTGGTACCGTCCCAAACAACATCATTCTGAGACAAGAATAAAACCCACAACTGCTGCTATGTCCATTAGAAAAGAAGGTAACTTCAGAAGTGGAGAGGCATTTAGGGTATGAGCAAAAGTCCCTGTTTCTGGCTGATGTGAAAAGAAGACAAATGGGCTTTCAGTAAAATCAGTAGGATATCGATTTTAGGACTTCTTGACTCAGCAGGTAGTGGACTTCTAAATTTTTTTTTGTCACAGAAAGTTGTGAAAACAACCTTCTTAAGTTCAGGAAAGCTTTGTAAACAACAGAGGCCGAACAAAATGGACTTGGATGTAGCGTCTAACATCACAAATCAGCTGGAGAAAGACATGTGAGAAGAGACAAGACCACCTTAAGGAATCTGTCATATTGCATAGTCCTGGACCAGATGGGCTGCTGCTCTTATCAGAAATACATTTCTCATGTTCTCAGAGATAAACTGTTGTAATTCTGGCTAATTTGAGCCGCTGTATGTGTGTGGACTTTTCATGTGGACAAAGGAAGTAAAGTCCTGTGACTGAGTCCAAGCATCTTTCATTACAAATGAAATTTGCAGCCATTTCTTGGCTAAGTTATAGCACCTCACCTCTTCTGAGGGTTTGAGAGGGCAGACAGGAAATTACCCCCACTCAGAGGACAGCAATACCTTATTGCAGTGATGCCTCAGGTTTTGGCTTTTATATTTTTCAGATTCTGTGCTGCTTTAGTGTGTGGGTCTGGGCTTCATATTAAGGGATGGTGAGACAAAACAATTCCTTCTCCAGCTGGGGACCAAGGACAAATGATCCAAATCTCAGGGCCAAGAGCACAAACAATGTGGGCTGAAGAGAGAAAAACAAGAAGGATGGGACTTCATGGGGAAAGTTGTAACTGGAAAATTAACTCCAATACGCAAATGGACCAGAACTTATAAAATGTGAGACCCTGTGACTGGTTGTCCATTTTTTTTTTACCATTTTGGGTTCATCTTGGGTGTAGCCCTGGCTGGGCTCTTGTGATACCCAAGGTGTATCCATTGAGGCCTTTTAATAAATCCTTATTTTAACTCTGTATAACCTCTGTTTTAGGTCAGCCTTCACAAGGCACCAGTAGCAAGGAAAATTGGTTGCAAGTGAATTTGAACAGAAAAGAACCCATTTGTGGTGCATTCACACAGGTGAATAATCCCTCCCTCTTGTTCTGGGGCACGTGTTGCTGTGTATTTTGTGCATCTCAGCAATGACAAATTCTCTCTGTTGCACAGCATTGAGGAATTCTCAATTTTTTTCCTAGATTAAGTAATGAGAACCAGCTCTCTTGCAGTGCCCCTTTTCAATGCACTGAGATTTGTTCATCCTTTCTTGAAACAGATAGAATAATTCTTTCAGGAAGACATTTAAGGACTCCAATGAGCTGGTTCTTATTCTAGCCTCAGTCATCTGTCCTTGCTGCTCATTATAAATGTAGTTAAAATGCTGTAGAGTCTTTATAATTTTTTAGCAAATCTTTTCCTTAATGACTCAAAAATTTTCTCTGGCAAGCAAAATACTCCAAATTTATCTGAATTAACCTCATTCTGTTTTGATTGGATTCATCCACTTCCCTCATTCATTTACATGCTGTTGTAATTCAGCCCTGTTTGCTGCAGTTGCTACTCACTACATTAGTCCAAGAAGTCAGCCAAAGTACTTTTTTTCTTTTTACTAAATGACATATAAATAAAGCTGTGTAGTTATATATGCAGATGATCTCAGTTCTCACACCAAAGATTTATATTGAGAAGTCAAATGTGCCTGTGAAATTTCTTTTTTCCAGTGGAATTTACAGCACATAGAAGATTGTAATAAAAATTTTGCAAAAGAAAATTGAATTCTTTCTCCCTCTGAGTAAATATTCCTATGGACAATATTCGCAATAGGCTCTTTTTTTTTTTTTATTCCTCCTCCAGAAGCAGTACTTCACAAAAGCATTTGTTGTTCCATTACTTTATATAGCAGTTGCGACACAATTCATGGCAATTCCTTGCCTTGCTTTTTGATGTAACTCTCTCAATTACCAGTTTTCACAAAAATGAATATACAGTGGGTTCTCTGGCCAGCTCCTGTGGTTAGTAATCATCAAATCCAAGAACATTGCAGTGGTGAACACTATAACAAAATCTTCAGGGTCTAATTTCTTTAACTCCATCTCTTTTTTTTTTTTTTCTTTATTTTTAGAGGCATCCTGGGCATATTTGTTGTGTCAGCTACCTGCAATCAAAATTCAAGGACTCTTACATTACAATAAAACCTGGTGCTAAGATTTTGTTGGAAAACCTTGAAAATGTGTTTTGATATGAGAGGATGAGGACAAGAATGAGAAGGAATTTAAATTTTTCTCAACAGATTAATTGTTCCCAGTTTTCTAAACATCCATTGAATACCATGCAAAGAGCCCTGGGAGGCTGAAATCTGATTTCTCACAGGGGCTGCTCGGTGATGCTGGGATAGGTGTTGGTATGAAAAAGCAGAAATCTCTTCCCAAGATGAGCATGAGTCTGTTTTCCCCTGAACTGATAGAAATGCCCAGCATCTCTTTGTGATACTTCCTCCAGTTTTTTTCATAGATTGTCTCATTTCTTGGTTCATTGCTCACTGATTTTGCTCTTTCCATGGTTAATAAAGAGTAGTCCCTTATTGGAGAGCATTCATTGCTGCAATGCCCTCTTGGTTGTTTAAAGCCATTTCTGCATCTTTGCTCTCTTTGATGCTGATCTTTGTGTTCCTAAATACATTTTTAGTAAAGGAACAACACCTCTGTCAACAAGCCAAGAATACCACTCACTTTATCACATTGATCTGGTAGCTCTGGAAATATCAGTGGTTTTAGAATTAGAATTTAAGCCACTAAAAACTACTACTTTCTTTTTTTTTTTTTTTTGCTACCCAGCATCTTTTAGCAGGCATTTGATTACAGCAAACAGGTTACTCTAAGAAAAGACAATATAACTTTGTCTCTGCCTCCCCTGAAAACTCAATGAATTGCAATGAAGAGAACTGAATTGCTTTCAGTGATGTTGGGGTTCTCACCCATGCAGATGAAATGTATTGTATTTGCAGGGATGCCCCAACAAAGCCAGGGATGATGAATCTGACTCCATGTTCTCAGAAGGTTAATTTATTACTTTATTATACTTTATTATATTAAAGAATATTATACTAAAGAATACAGAAAGGATACTTAGTGCTAAAAAGATAATAAAGAAAATTTGTGACTCTTTCCAGAGTCCCAACACAGCTTGGCCCCGATTGGCCAAAGAGTGAAAGCAACTCACACCAGAATCCAGTGAAACAATCACCTGTGGGTAAACAATCTCCAAACACATTCCACGTGAGCAAAACAGAGGAGAAGCAAATGAGATAAGAATTGTTTTCCTTTTCTCTGAGGCTTTTCAGGAGAAAAATCCTGTGCAAAGGGATTTTTTCAGAGAATATGAATGCCATAGAAATGGGCTTCAGCCTGATTCATGCAAGGGTTTATCAGCATTTTATGGCTGCCTTGGAGATTGCATGAAGGAAAACCTGCTGAGTGCAACTGAGGAGTGCCTGGCCTGCTCCTACCCCTGGATTCACTCTGGAGCTGCATTTAGAGATGTTCACCAAAACTACTCCCATGCACAGCCAGAGGGTGAGGAAAAAATGACAGGAAAAGTTCTCTATTGATAAAAAATGAGCTACAGAATTTCTTTTCTAGAGATCAAGAGGATGTGAGATAAAATGTACATCTTCCACCCCATTCCAAGCCCTGTCAGGGGTGTAGTTAAAGAATCCTCTGATTTCACTCCACCACCACCAGCCCTAATTGGCCCTGAGAAGTGAATGACCAGCCACCAGTTTTGTCACAGCTCTGTCCACACTGTGCTGACTCCTCTCTCTACCTCCTGTACAGTAAGAGCTGAAACGAGGGATGCAGGACTCCAGGCAGCTCTCCAAAATGCAGTTTATTCCATCCAAGATGTCACAGCAGTCCAGGGTCATGGGTGACAGAGCCTGTGCTTACAGCTGTCAGCTCCAGCTGCAGGCAGGCCTGAGACCCTGAGTTTAGGTTACAATGCATTATAGACTTTGCTGAGCGTCCTCATACAGTAGAACCAATCTATACCTTAACTTTTATCTATAGCCTATCATAACTACTATAATTACCATATTCATGTTGCTATTCTCCAATCACTAAAAGATAGTACATTACAGTTTAAGCTAGAAGTTGTTTTTCAGTTTTCTTGCAGTGGAAAATTCTGAGACCTTTTTTCTACTTGCAACATTTGCTGACTTGTTTGCCTGTGCTATTTTTCTGCTTGGTAAAAACATCTTCTTGTTTGAGGTGGGTTTATCCTTTGCTCTAAGTCATAAAAACCCCTTCTAACTAACAGACCCTTTGCCTCCTTGGTTATCCAGTAAGACTGGCTCAGCAACTATTTTCTTCTATATTAAAGCTTGCTTCCATCTCTATTCCTTCTTCATATTCTACATTCAAAAATCTTTCTGCTAAGCATACTGATCTGTGAGAGTTTCTTGTCAAACTTTCATCCTTCCCAACACTGTACCCCATCCTGGCCACTCCTGCAGTGCAGGAGGGATTTTGCCAGGGTCTGTGAGGTAGCTCCTGATCAGCAGTGTGGGCACCTTGTGTGGAACCTCCTCTCTGATAGATCTTCCTACTCCTACATCCCACCCATCCAGTGGGATCCTCATACAGGGAGCTTGGCAAGTACAGCAGGAGGAACCCTCCTCCTTCACACACCTTTCATTTCAGTTTCAGAGGAACAGAAGTGAGGAATTATAAAGACATAACACAAATCTCTCTTTAGCCTTGATAAATTCACATGACAACCTGAATGCTTTTTGATCTTCTGCTCTATGTGGAGACAGCTGAGCTTTGAAATTGCTCTGTAACTTCCAGCTTGATTTTCTGTGTGAATAAGCAACTGTCACCAATTCCACCACTGGAAGCAAATTTCCCTGAGTAGCACTTCTTAGGCCTTGAGGAATTGAATGCTCATGGATAATTTTCAGGTATGGCCTCATGAAGGCGTCCCTGAGTATCTGTAGCTACAGAGCACTTGAATAATCTTACTGGGAACATCAGTTATGTGTTGCAAATTGTGAAATAAAATTGGGTTAAAACAGAGAAGCCAAAAAAATTAAAGGAGTTGCCTACACATCTCTCACTGAATACCAGCTCTTGATGCTTTTGCAATTCTCTTTCCCATCTCTGGTTGAGTACAGACAATGTGCCATGTGCAGGAATGGTATTTGCAAAAAATATAGTTCCTGAAGAGAATTAGCCACTCTGCATCCTCTTTTAATTCAGTATTAGGCCACACCTCAGGAAAGTTAAGGCTTTACTTTAGGCTGACGCAAAACAGGCATGGAGACTGTTAGAGTAATTTAAAAATTAGCACAATTTGCGTAAGCAAAGGGCAGCTACAGAAAGAGCTGCTACAAAATACACCTTTTTCTAATTGCTTAAAATTAGAAAAATTTTAAAATTGCTTAAAATTGCTTATTTTTCAAAACTTATGACACTCATAGACCTGAGTTTGTGCTGCTTAATTCACATCTGAATAGAAATTGTAACTGCAACATTAGGAAGGTATTTACCACTACCATTGCCAGTCATTGTCATGCTGCAAGTTGCAGGCTCTAACACAGACAAAAGGAAACCAACAAAGCAGATGGTGCAAGATTAAGGGGCTAATCCACACAGACAAGCTCATATTTCCCTTTCTCTTTTCTATTTCATCCTAACTTTTCACTTTCATCCTTCTGAGTTCAAGGTTTCATTTTTTTTGGTGGTAAAATCTTCAATGCTCACTTATTAAAACGCTGGTGTATACATTGCTAAGCACATCTGTCAGGACATTATAATACAGGACAGAAATAGACTTAGGGCTTCAGTAAATCACTCTAGATCTATCAAACCTGTTAAAACTGCTAAAGAAATTTCAAATTTCTGACAATCTTGCCCTTCCATTTTAACATTTAGTTTTCCTTCATTTAAAATAATGAAACAGGAGGTATGATATAAAAAAATTCTGTATGTGTGACCTATGGAATGTAATTTATGTGAATTACTGGGGGTTAATGTTGTCTGCTCTGGATCTACCAGACACAGAAGTGAAGGAGTTTGAATGCCTGCATATAAGCAACCTTCACCAGGCCAAGACTCAGAAAGGAAGAGGTTCCCAAATTGTCTGCAATGCAGCAGCCTTTGCTGCTCCTGCCCCATACAGGAGTTTAGAACTTTCTTCTCACCAACTTCTTGCTCTTTCTCATCCACCCTCCCCCCTCAAAAAAAACCCCACACAGCTTCTCTCCCTTCCCCTCATTTAATTTTCAAAGAATTAATAGGAAATTTTGCCCATGGGAAACTCAGTAAAAAAGTGGCCAAAGTCCTGTTTCCAAACTGGTTTAAGACCTAACCTGAGGTTCTGAGTGAGCAGCAGTTTTATTTATCTGTCTGCTGTCCAGCCATCACTGCACTGATTTACACAGCTCTGTGAGTCAATTAACTCAAACAGGTAAACTTTCTTTTCCCCTCCTTCTGCCCCCACCATCTTATCTTTAAGGCAGGATCTTGATTTTGGTGTATTTATCTTCATTTGACATTCAGGCTACCTTGGTGTGATGCCTTTGCGGGAGGTCAAACAGCAGCAAAGAAGAAAACCAAAGAGAAGAGGGAAGAAAAGAAAAAGATATGCCGAGGAATAGATTGCAATAATGGGTGTGTTATAATCATTCTTGGCATGTGAGGCTTTACACTGAGGAAATGCTCAATGTAATGCAGCTTCTCATGCAGTAAGAAGCAAATGAAGGATGAAGCCAGAGAGAGAGGTTGCTAATAAATACCTTTCAAATGCTGCTGCCCCTGAGGCTGCTGCATTGACAAAGTGCTTAATACTCCCCCACAAAAGCTTAAATGAGTATAAAGATTATCAGAGTGTTTTGTAAGAAAATATAGAAAGTAATGGAATTAAGTGTAGACCACTTAATGAAGGAATGAACATTAAGGCACAGCTAAAAGGAAGGGAATAACTGTCTCTGTGAGCTGAATTTTTAAGAGAACCTCTAGCAAGGTAAACACAAAAGAAAGATTTATAGTGTCTGGGAAATGTGAGTTCTTCTCTGGGATTTGTGAAATTTGAATTCTTCTCCTGGATTTGCCACTGTATTTTTTTTCCATCTAGGTTGTAAATGGGAATTGTCCCTTCATACTTTCATATAACAGCTGCCCATTTTTGGTCAGCATGATTCTAGTACCAATATTCTTTTTGCAACATGGGCTTGTTCCACTCAATAAGAGTATCAAAACAAACCATTGTTTCAGGTGATTTCTATATAAATTTGTTACTTATAGCATAGTTGTCTATTTTAAATAATTAAAAAAAATATTTCCCTCAGAGTTTGGGATTTATTTTTCTTTACTGTTATGCTGATAGACTGCCTCTATGCCTGGAATTGGATATCATACACACCTCATTAAAGGAGAACAAGATGTGAACAATGTGGAGTACATTTTGAAATTATACACCTGTTTTATCTTAATTTCTTTGACACTTTAAAATTTTGTGTCAAAAAAAACCTCCACAGAGAAGGCTGACAGTTTTTCCCTACTTTAATTTTAATTTCAGGTTATTTTGAGCTCAGACACTTTTCCCACTATTCCTTTAGATCTCTCTCCTCACAATGATCACAGTCAGTGCCAAAGTCATTGTACTGGGAGTCTGTAGAGCAGCAAAATAATAATCCCACCATTTGCCCTAATTAAATATCTGCCTTTGGTGGATATTTTTCCACTCCACTCACAGATGTGAAGGCCATCTGTGCTGAGTTCTTCATGTTGGCTTTGACATAGCTGTCACAGTTTAAATGTGACCAAAAAAAAAAAAATCAGTACAAGCTGTACAAATGTCTTAGGACTCTAAGTAAATCTCTGAAAACACTGCCTTCAAATCCTCACTAATGTGGCTCCAACTCCTCTGTGCTTGCAGGCTCGAGGAAAGTTGGGTGTCTCCTAATTGTATAAAATCCTCCCTCCAATTTCTGTAAGGTAAGTCTAGAAGATGTAGGAAAAAATTCAGTGTCACACAACAGAGGAGTAGAATCTTGGCTTGGGCGCTTTCCTCTCTGCACGTGTTAGGGATGAGCCTTGGATGTCCAGGCTGTGGAAATGAATGTCACTGCCCTGTTGCTGATGGACCACTGCAAACTGCAAGAGGGAGAAGCACCAGGTCAGAGATTATCAGGTCTCTGAGCTTGTTTAAAATTACAGTGTTATCAAATAGATTAATTCAGGATGGGGTTTTTATCTTCCTCAAAAAGGAACTCTTTTCTTTGGATGTTCCTCTCCTGAAGGAAATGGGAGGGAGATGGGATCCACCAACCCCAGCTGTTACATTAAAACCAATCCCTCCTTCAAGCTGAATGCAGGGGACAGCAATGATCCCATCCTTGACCTTTAGGCAAGGAAACTTTTCTACTGCAGCCAGCAAATAAAAAGCAATCATCATTCTGTGGCAATAACACTTAATGAATTGCCAAAAAAAAACTTCATTAAAAGTGGTTTCAAGGAATTATAGTAAATCAACTGTCAAATTTATAGTGCAAACGTCCCATAATGCCTCCACATGGCCATTGAGCCTGATGCACTCACAGAAGGCTCTGTACCTTTTGAAGTCACCCTTCAGGTGAGGTGTGCTTTTGTGCTATGGAAACATCCTGTTTAAAGCACACTTCAAATACAGAAATGCTTCTTTTTATGATTAGTGAGTCTTAAAAAGAAATGGGGCAGTTGGAGATGGTTTAAGGCATAGCAGAAGGCCGAGGAAAAACTTCCTTCTCCTATGTCTTTGGTTACAAAGCACTAAAATTCATTTGACATTGTACCTCAGAGCCAAACCCTGCTATGTACATAAAAGGAGAAGGAGGAGGAGGACGAGATAAAGATGAAGAAATGTAAGACTTCAAAGCACTTTTTCTCTTAGGAACTTAATAAGAACTGTGAATAACTTTTTTTTTTTTTTAAATCTAAAAATTTTCCTACCTATACTTACCAAATTCAGTCCTTCTAGTTGCTTTCTTTACAGCCCATGCTCAGCTGTAGATGACTCAAATAGTTTTGTGAGGGAGTTCAGGATACCCTACATGCAGCTGCATTCAGAAACTCTCTGACTTCACCTTTGAAGGATTCCAGTCTTAGGCAGCCTTGGCTGCCTTGATTATGCTGCTGCACTGCCTTTCAAATGGAGAGAGAAATGGAGAGAGGATAATTTGCTGTGAGCCAGTGAGATTATTGCTCCACTGAAAACAAAAAGGCTTCCATCAGTTTATGCCTTCAGAAGATTTGGAACTATATCTCCATAGCAGTAACTTTACAAACAATTTAGCTGTGGCTTTTTGTTTCCAATTTCATGTCTTGCGTGTCATAATTCTTCTGAAATTGTCTGAAAATTTCTGAGAGTGCAAGACACAGCAGAGAGCTGGAGCTCTCAGCATAAATTGTGCTCTCTCCTGGGGCACTTCAAACACATCTCCTTCATTTTCTGCACTAGGGGAAAGGGAGGGACAAACACATTCCCTTCCACCCTTCCACACTGGGTCTTTCAAGTGTTGATGCTTCACATATTTCATGCACTTCTAAAACCTAAGTGAAACATTCCAATTAAATCTAAACAGAAAGTGAAGCCAATAATGAAATATTCTTATATTAAGGTATAAATATGGAGATCAGCCTTCAGCATGGTTTTGGCTTGGAGTTTTCCATTCCACTCCTCACCAGTCATAGAAGAGAAATCCTTCAGATAAAAGACAATAGGAGTTAATAGGTTTATGGTTGAACAGATGTGGGAACAATAGTATTTTTATTTATTTAGAAAAATCTTTTGAAATATCCACTGGAATTCAAGTCCCCATTGAGTGTGTATCATTTGGTAAACAGGATAGATGCACACACAGTCAGGAATATTAAATTCTCTCAAGTTCTGCCTTGTGGGTGTAAATTCTTTTGGAGGTGGTAGTATGACCAATGCATTAAAATATTTCTTAAGCAGCAGTCCCTCTCTTTCCATACCTGGACATTTGATCAACTCAGCCCATGCAGAGTTTTTGTTTATCTTTAGTGCATTGGATTTAACTGTTTCCAACACATTTTCTTAAATATTCATATAGCCCAGCCATTTAGCTGAACCCTCACTAAAAACTCACTTGCCCTCCCAGTCTTAGGCTGACCAAGAGTTTCACCAGGGCTACTTTTCACTCCATTTTCCTAGAGATCAACAACAACATCTCATGATACTGGGCCTTGTATTAGAAAAGCTTCCATGGCAGGAGAGCGAGCAGATGGGACACCAGGCTTATGCCAAGTTGTGCAAATCATCACAGATGGGTCATCTTTACTTCAACCCCATCATGTATGTAGCTCAGCTCAAGTAGCACATCCTCCTTTTTTTACTGCATAAAAAAAAATGTATTATTTTGTAGACATGGCAAGAAATGTCAAGGTTTCTAAACTTGGTTTGAAGCCTGAAAGCAGTCTGTGTTGTTAGAAACTGTTTCTTAACAATCAGCCTCCCTTTATAAAGTTCAAGTCCCCTGCCTGCTCCATCAGCCCATCACTTAATTCCTTCACAGATCTCAATGGCCTCACCATGGATATTCAGTATCACAGTACTTGGGCAAACACCTGGCACTTATGAGTCCAAAATCCCTCTCTTGTGGGGTTTCTGCACCTGATTTATACTGCTCTGAAGAGGCAGATTGCCCAAAGACAGGCACAGGGCAGAGTTAATGTGCCACAACCCCCAGCATGTGGTTTCTGAGGTGGGGCTGGCTCTCTCTGCCTGCTTGCAAACACAGTCAGGACAAATGCACACCTGATTTCTTGTCATTGTGCCCACCTGGAAATCCAAAGAAAGGTGTAAAAGAAGGCCCTCCTCGTCTTACAGTGTCACCCATGCCATGTTAAGGTGGTGTTGAAAGCCTGGCCTTTTACCAGTCAAGCATCAATTCTCTGTGGATGCGCTGGTGAGCTGAGAGCTTCCCAGGGGCCTCCAGCCTGCTCTCCTTTGTTCTGTGCTTTCCTATCTCTCTGTCATTTTTATAAACCACTATTGTAAAATCAGGGCACCCCTGACAAAGGAAGATGATTGGCATCTGACTCCATGGCTTTGGAATGCTGAACACTTGCTTTATTAAGACTATATTATATTAGATTATACTATATTAAAGAGAGATACTATACTACATCATACTTACTTCTAGGTAACTACTAACTGCTGAAAGCTTGTGACTGTCAGCTGACAGTCCCAACACCCACACGTGGATCCAATTGGTCAATGCATCAAAACACCATCACCAGAATCCAATCAAGCAATCACCTTTGGTAAACAATCTTCCAACACATTCCACATGTTCAAAAACACAGGAGCAGCAAATGAGATAAGAATTGTTTTGATCATTCTTTTCTCTGCTTCACTCCCTTCAGAGAACACGTGAATATCACAAACCACCTCTTCTTTTTGGCTGCTTTTTGGTCTGTCAGTTGTTTAAAAGGGGACAGGTGGAGCCCTCCAGCTCATTTGTGATTTATAGTCCAGTGTGCAGACCTCACCTCCCGTGCTTGTGTTCTGGAGCCCCTGAAGATTTTAAGTCAGTCACTCACTCACAGTGGTGAAGGAATGATGGCCAGGGAGCTGCCTTCAAAACTGAGACTTAAACTTTAAGGAATTTATGGATTTTAGAGGAGCTGAGGTTTTAGTTAGAGATAAGCCTTATTATCAAAATAAATGGGTAGGCCTTGATGAAGTTAAGAGTTAGTAGTTAACTAATAAGTGATTGCTTGTCAATATAATGTTTGGTTAGCTGGGTTTATAATGAAGAATATAGAAACTGATAAATAGCTTTTAGGAACATAACAGAATTGTAGCCCTCCTCTGTTCTGAAACCAATTGAAGACGGGGAATGGGAGTTCTACCAAGGATTCATTTGTCATATTTGCATTGAAAAGGTAGAAAGGTCAGAACGAGGAAGACTTCATTTACTTCCTCATTTTGGGACCCCTCCCCATGAAAGGGACCACCGACTCATTTCAAGGAAAAAACTACTCATGCTTAATGGCTTTTGAACTAATTACCATAGCAGGGAATGGGATGTACCAAAGCTATGGATATGTACTTGTATTTTGGGTATTCAATACTTGTATAGATAAAAGGACTCTGTAATCACCTGTAAATTGTGGTGTATTTGGGAGCTATCCCACAATAAACGTACACTTTCTAACTTTAAACTGTTAGAGAGCCTTTGTCCATCACAGCTGGATATCGGTACTAGATCAATATCCATATTTTTAATAAATCAAAACCATCCCAAGGTGGCTCCTAATGCTTAATTACTTCTGTGCTCCCTGGCATAGTTTTAGCTTGGGTCTGCAAGAGCTCTCCCAAATATGGATTGCAGCATGGCTGGAGATATTTATCAGTATTCAGTACATACAAGGCAACGCTGTTTTCAAAGGAGGGAAAGTTTAGCTATGGTGAGACACCACTGGGTTTCAAGGACAGAGGACAGGCTGGTATTTAACAGCACAGGAACAGCTTCAGACAGGCACTGCAGAGGGCAGGGAATGTGGGGCTGTCATGTTTGCAGCTCCTGGTTCTGCACTTCTTCCCTAACCTGCTTTGAGCAGCTCTGCGATTACACGCTGGGTAGACGAGATCAGGTGAAGAGTGTGGCAGGGTCACCGCATCTCAAGTGGGGCCACTGGAGTGAAATTCCCCTTGTACAACACCTCACTCTCCTTTTCTGGCAGGGAGGATCTTAGTTTCACATTCTCTGTCTCTTCATTTCTAACCTGTCCTTGCCCTTGGATGTCTGCTCAGAAATGTGTCATCATCCTCGTGCCAATGACATTCCCATTTCCTTTGGCAGCCTGAACCCACATATCTGTTTATAAAATCAGTTTTTTCCCATAATTAACTAGTTATCCAAATAGCTGTTTTCAAGGTCAGCACTTTTACATGAACAGGGGTGATCCAAAGAGGCAGAAAACTTTATTTTTTTCAGACCAAGATACAAAAGACATTTGAAGAATATCACTGTAATTATATGAAAATTGACCTGGTAAATGATTTTTTTTCCTGCAAGCACAGCTGTGAGGGGATGCAGATTAGTGGGGTGCTGGTCTGGGAGTGGGGTCTTCAGTTTTAATCTCTGTCTCTGATTTATATTGAGACACTGAACTGGACCTTCACCACTTTATCCACCTCATCTCCACCTTCAGGAAAGTTCTGACACTCACTAGGTGCGTGTTCATTTCTCAGTGCAAGGTGCTGACTTCAATGAAGCACAAATTTAATGCCTAAAAACTAAACAGTTCAAATGAGACAACTGAGTCCTCAGCTGGGATGTCCTACACAGACTCAACCTTGAGATGATGTAAAAAAATCTAACTGGAAAGGCAGAAAAGTTTAATATAAAGAAATTAGTGTCTCATTAATTAGGAGGAAGACAACAGAGAGTGGTGGAAAGACTTCTCTTTCCCAGTGATTTGAGGGAAATAATACACATTTTTTATTCTGCATTGCACTTCACAAGGTTGTGAAATACTGTAATAACCTGGGAAATAACTGTACAGCCTTGAGGATGCAAGATGACATCCCCTACACAATGCAGTCTAGCCATCTACATGGTATAATGCTGAAAGGTTACTGGTTTATTTATAAAATCAGTAATGAGTTCGAAAATAATGGTGTCATAATTGACCTAAAATTGCTCTATTAGAATGATTTATCCTCATTATACAAGCTCAAATTGGTTTGAGGGTTCATAGTCACTTTTCACAGTCTTTTGTCTAATTTTAAAATACATTTAAAATACCTTAAAGCAGAAAATTAATTGAGTAGGTAGAGAATACAAAAGCAGGCTTGAAATAGATGTAAATTTTGTTCTAGCAATTTAAATATATACTTCAAGGGATATGGGAGAAAAAAAAGGCAGAAGTATATTGTTTACCTGCAATTTATAGGCCCAGATGCTGAATAAACACAGGAAAAAAATCTTTCCTCTCTTTGTAACAAAGCTAATATTTCATTGCTATGGGGAAAGAAAGGACTAATTTCTCAAGTATAGGTGATGTTTTTGTCAAAGGACGAGCATATTTAATTTCAGAATAGCACAGTTTGAGGTGCAGCACTGGTCTGAGATGTGCCTGGACATGGGATTTGAGTGAGATGCTCTGGTGCTCCTCAGCAGTTGGCTGCCCCAAGGAAGCCTTTCTCCAAAAGTCTCCTTTCTGTTTCACTGTGTGGGATTTTACAACTGCTGAACTGTTGATGAAATTAAATTATTTTTTCTTATCTTTCCCAAGGCAATACCCTAAGAGGATTTCTGAAAGTAAATCCAGCCTTCATTACATCCTGTTCTTTGCTAGACAATCTGGGCATAATTCTGCTCTTGATTTCACCAGTGGAAGTGAAATTACTCTGAATAGGAATGGGTTTAATGGAGGCTGAAATTCAAACTGCAGGTTTTTTTACTCTTGGAAAAGTGGCAAGTCTCCAGTCACCCAAAATTTCCTTTGAATAGGAGTCCTGCTGCAGCTGAGTGTCAGCTGGGGATTGAACTACCCAGAGAAACCACCAGGAATACAAACACCCTCTGCTGAGCTCTGTGGGATGTTTTCCTTCAGGAAGGTCAAACCCAGGCCAGCAGAAATCCATAAAATGACAAATAGCAAGATTTTTAAAACAGTTGTGCGCTCATGTATTTGTAAGAGTTGTGCCAAAGGATCATCAGGTTACAGAACAAATCCAAATTTGTGTTTTGTGCGCAGGAAAACCCAATTACAACACACAGTACACTCAATGAGTAGGCATGGCAATGACTGTCCTTAAATGAAAGTTAGATGGAATTAAAGTGAAAGCAAAGATTCCTGGGAGCCCAACTCTGGCCTCATATGGAACTAAAAGGCTGTTTTTTACCAACAAAATAAAGATGGAATAAATCCAAGGTGTGGAATGGCTCACCATGGCACATGCAAACATCATATGTTCATGATGGAAGGAAGATGGAAATGATACTTTACTAAAGAGGATATAAAAAAATGCATTTATTGAAGTTTGCAAAGCCTGGCTAAAGAAATAGAAAATTTGAACAATTCCTCCCTTTCTTGAAATGTGTGGGATAATTCATTATTAAGCACAGCATATGTTACAGTAATCTCCAGATGTTCATTGTGAGGAAGGTGTTGTTGAAGAGATTAAAATAGCTTCCATGAGACTTTTTGTCAATTTTCTAACGAGTTTCCATCTGCAGATATTTTTAACTGCTAAACACAGATCCACTAACTGGGCTAAGAAAAAAACAAACAAACCACCTTCAAATTCAAATTAGTGATTAATCTTACTCTGATTCTTTTATACGCTAGATCAAATCAATAAAACATTAAGGAAAAGAGTGAGGAGTTCTTTCTCGAGCAGATTCTCAATGTGGACTCTAAGTTTTTAGGGGCAAAAGGCCATTTTCAACACTGAATTTGATTTGTATTTTTTAAAAATAGTTTAAATTTGAAAATTTCCCCAACTTTAATGCACATGGCCCAGTCAGGAAGTCATAAGGGGCAAATGCTGAAAAAAATCACTTTAAATTTATCAAATGTCAAATGTAATTGATATATGCTATAAAATTTGGCCTGATAAGGAAAGAAAAAAAGTTTTCTTCTCTATTTTAAAAAAGGATAGAAAAAGAGAACAACCTTTGTTGTGGGACACATTAGTGGCTGAAAGATAGAAGAGTTTTCAAGGTACAGTTTAATAATCACTGTCAGTGCGGAAAAGGAGTTACCCAAACCTACCTGACCTCTGTCTGAGAATCAGACATAATTATCAAACCAGCTCTTTCCTGTGCTATGAAGCACAAGTGTGGCATTCACGTTCTCTGAAAAAATCCCTTCGCCCAGAGTTTTTCTCCTGGGAAGGCGAAAGGCAGCGAGAGGCCTCAGAGAAAAAGGAAAACAATTCTTATCTCATTTGCTTCTCCTGTGTTGTGCTCATGTGGAATGTGTTTGGAGATTGTTTACCCACAGGTGATTGTTTCATTGGATTCTGGTGTGAGTTGTTTTCACTCTTTGGCCAATCAGGGCCATGCCTCTGGAAAGAGTCAGGAGTTTTCATTATTATATTTTTATCATTCTGTAAGTATCCTTTCTGTATAGTATATATTTCTTTAACATAATATAACATAACATAACATAACATAACATAACATAACATAACATAACATCATAAAGTAATAAATTAGCCTTCTGAGAACATGGAGTCAGATTCATCATTCTCTCCCCTCATCAGTGAACCTGCATTTACACTACACAGGCTGTTCTGTTTGTTCAGAAAATCCTGATTGGTGGAAGTTTTTTCCAGAAAAAAAACAGAAAATGAGGTGTGAGAGGCTCTCAGAGCTGTAGTTCCTTCTCTTTCATGGGGAAGGATGAGCCCATCCATGGCTTCCCTGCATGTCTGTGCATCGTGCATGCAGCTCTCAGATGGTTTTGCTCACCTTGAAGTTCCATGAACTGCTCATCAAAGCCATTTGGCAGCTTCCTCCTGCCTGCTATGAGATACTGAGAAAGCACAGGAAGGAGGAGTCTGAGCTAGGTGATATTTTTCATTGTTTTATAAAATTTTTGTCCAGAAAATGTGTGTTGTTGCTGCCAAGTGAAGATGGTTTTTTGTTCATATTGATGCCTACTGCCATCCAGGCCATCAATAATGGACCCAGTGGTATAACTTATTGTGTCTTCTAATGCAAATATAACTCCAGAAAATTTTGCATATTATATATTTCTTTATTTCACCTCTCAGTGTTACACAAACATACAGAAATTATTACCTTGTTCCTACAAATATAGCCTGGTACTTCAGTATAATTCTTCATGTTTAATTTGGTCTTTTCAGTAATTTCACTAGAGGAAAAAAAACCCTAATATAAATATAATCATTATGAAAAGTAAGAGACTAATCCTTTTAAAAATCCAATCTACTCTTGCACATCTTTTCTTGTGTTTCACTTCCAGCTTCCTTTAGTGGTATAAGATTTCCTTCTGTTGCCTTATAGTTAATGGTTATGGCTTTGGACAGCAGACAGTCTTTTGTATGGCCTTGTAAAATATTGAGATAAATTCAGATTTGTAAAGTCAATAAATTTAGATTTTTGAGTATGAGGTTTGTGATTTAGAATACAGATTTTTTTCCTCCCCAGTGTAACTCAAAAGAACCCTACTTAGGTTTTTTTTTGTAGACAGCAGGCAGCCAAGTGTCACTACGAGCAAGACTAAAGTAACTGGACTATAAAGAGAGACACTGATACTGCTGCCCTTTATTTAGAGGGAATGAAGAATAATGGGAATAATTTATTCTGAGGTCAGCAAATGTTCATTCAGCCAACATCTTGTCTTCCAGATTCTTCTCCTTGAAAAGAAGCAGGTTCAATCAGGTAATAAAATCCTATTTTCAGCAGAAGATCTGTAAGTGTCAGGCTTGTTCTAGCACAAAAGCCTGAAGATATCCATGGGCAGTTTGGGTTTATTTCGAAGCAATTTTAAGGAGACACAAAATGTATCTCAGGCCTTGCAGCTCTAGTAATTCTAGCCCATTTCATGCATTGTCTTCAATCTCATTTTATGAGACTAAGCCTAACATAGAATCCTTGTGAGTAGAACTATGAGTTTGCCTGAAGTCCTTCAGGATCCACTGGGAGATCCCAAAGGGAAAAGTGACTGCGGAGTGGAGCTTGGCTCTTAGTGAGTCTCACCAGCCATGGTCTGTACCCTACAGCATGGTTGCCAGCTCTCAGCTTCTTTTCTCTGCCTCTGTTGAGGTTGGGAAGGCACTCAGGACAGTATTTTGCATTCAGACTTAGATATTTGTTTTTTCTTATCTATGTTACAGTCTCACAGCAGTGAGTTCTGCAGTATTTCACTAACAAGGTACAAAATGGCTAACTATCTCTTGTTACATCATCTTTTAAGGCTAAACTATCCAATTAAGAAATGACACCTAAATTATTTTCACTTTTAACCCAATAACTGATCACTCATAGCCTGCAATGTGGATTTTTCTGCCCAATTACAAAATACCACCCAAATTCATGAAGAAGGAAGAAGGTGAAGAAGAAGGAAGAAGGTAAAGAAGGATCACCCCTCAGCCCTAAAACCTCCATCTTGCTTCATATATATTACTACATTCTATATTCTAAAACCTTAAACTCTAAATTTTCCACCCTGTGATATTACACATTTCTAATCAAACTACACATCCATAATTCCAGTGCTATAAATCAATTTTGGAAGCCTCCTCCATGGCCTCGGTCAAATGCAGTGCTCTCCTGGGAGTCAGCACAGAAAGACTAAAATTCTCAGCATCCAGGACTGCAACACATGGAATTGGTATTTTGTGGCATGAAATGAGAACCAGAGCCCTCTGGGCTGGAAAAAGGAGATGCCATCCCATGCCAGGTGCACAAGATGGGTAAAATCATTCCAACCTTTACCCAGAAGCTCCTAAACTTGGGTGAGCAGCTGTTGTACCAACCTCCTTCCACACAGTCACGTCTGGGACCACTTAAACTGTGCTGAAAATAATCCTGCAGCCCAGCAGGAGAGGGGGTGGCAGCTCTAATACTCACCCACACAAGTAAATACTCTTAGACCTCCAAAGACAGGAAGATTTGCTTGCACTGCTAATTTTTGGAGGTCTGAGTTTAAGCTCAAAACTCTCTCTTTGGGTTTTGTCCATCATTCCCACAACTTGATCCCTTGGAGGAGAAAAGTTTTATCCTGAGGCTCATTTTCAAGTCACGTTTATTTTGGTGCTGTCAGGACCACTGAACCAAAAATAGGAGATGTAAAAATACCTTTCAACTCCCCAGAACTATTCTCTCTTCTGGACTTTTAAGTGCTTTGTATCATTCACTTGGGGTCACATTTCAGTGCCTCTTCTGATGCTTTTCAGCTCTGAGGACTCAAGGTTTCTAAGTGAGAGCAGATCTATCAAATCTCTCCAATAATCCAATAATTTTACAGCTCTCACAGTGAAAATAAATGTGCATCTTTAACATTATTGTTAATTTGCAAGGAGCTACATGAAAAATGCCACAGTCCTGGAATAGAAGTGCAAGATCCTCGAATTTTCCATGGCACTAAATGTTGCATTGAAACATTTAAATAAATTGTGATGAGGTTAAACATCCCCAGTCATACATAAAAGAGTTTTTTCCTTCCTTCCTATTACCAAATTCTTCAGCAGCTTGTTAATACTTTATTTCTGGGTACAAAGCAGGGAATCTCAGCCCACCTGCAGGGATTGTTTCGTTTCATTGGGAGGTGAGGGATCAACAAATTTTCATCTCTTTCAAAAAACTTCCCTTTTCTACATATAAATGCCATTGAAAAATCTCCTCAAGTTTTGTGCTTGAAATGCTGCTTAAATAAAAATAAGCTGGAAAACTGCCTCCTTGCATGGTATAGCTTGAGGGAATGCAGTGGGAATCTCGGTGAATCGTTACTGGTGATCACAAAGCAAGAGCTATCGACAGAAAAACTACCAGCTATTTAAAAATGTTACTTTAGAGATTAGTGCAAAAATGCAGGTAAAATACAGACATTTTGTAAACACCTGCAGCTGTAGAAAAGAGGTGCTATTCAAATATTGTTTAAAAATACTCATTTAGCCACTTAACACCCAGGGCTTATAATTATTTAAGAGCTAAGTGGTATGTGTGCATTAGACCTTCTTCATTAACACAGAGTGCTAATAGGAAGTTCTGTTTTTGCTTCAGTAATTCTCAGTTATTAGCACTGGAAAGCACAGAAGCAGATGACTGTGACTGATCATCTGTTACCTGTGTTACACTGAAAATAATCAATTTATAAAAAACTTTCAGATAAAAGCACACGATTTTAAAAATACATTAACATTTGCTAACAGGCTATAAAGTTGTGTTACATAAGTGCATCTTTATTTAAGGATAATAAAGCAAATGCCTCTGTCATTAACATTTTTATTTTTAGTTCTTAAAATTATTTAAGTACTTTAAGTTCCTGAAGACAGCTGTTAAATTGATTATCTGCAAATTTACACACAGCATCCAAAAAATAACATCTTCCTAACAAGATACTCTATTCTTAACAATCCTGAACTATAATGTTAATAGGATTAGATGGGATTGCTATTAATCACAAACAATTCAGCCTTCAAAACGTGCTTCCAACACCTGCTTGGAAGTTCCATTTCTTGGAATTCAATTTTATCCTTGCTTTGCAAACTCTGATGTTCCATGGCCACGAAATCCATGTTCTCCCTGCCTGGTTCCCAGCTTCAGCCATGGTCTGCAGGGTCAGGTTTGGAAAGAAATCACAGAGACGATGAAAACATTGAATCAATTAACAGAAAGTCCCAAATTTATTGCTCCCATCTTTTTGAACTCCGTTTGCCAGAAGGAAAAAAAAATCCATAATCTGATTCCCAGAGGGTTTTGCCATGCGTGACACAAATGAGCTTGGCTGACACCAAATTTATACTGAAATACAGGCCTTTGGTGCAGACTTTATAAGTGATCTGCATGAGGAAGGATGTGCTGCTGCATACCCTGGATAAGTGTGGGGCAGCCTTCAGGTAATCCTCAAACAGCAGAGCAGGCAGACTTTAGGGAATATACTTTAGGGAATATAGGCCTCAGTGCGCCCAGAAATCATAAAATGTGCTAAGGTTTGTGAGGGCTTATGTAGAGCATCACAAAGGGGATCTCCATGTCATCTCTTCCCTGTGGCACTGGCATTTCTCCTGTGACTCTCTTTTCTCTATCTTTAGCTCTTATCACTCACAGAAAACCTGTTTGAGACTGGTAAATCCTTAGAGGATAAAGGCCTTCCTAAGTAGGTTTGTTTCTCACGGGATATTTCAGGCAGTACAAAATGTTGTCATTGTCAAAAATGTTTTTCAAAACTCTGGGAAGTAAGAGAGACAGAAAAAAACAGATCAATATTTTCTTTTTTCTTTTTTTTCCATCTTGTGGTCAACTCATATGAGAAAGAATTCAGTCACTGCAGCAGTGAAATACAAATGCAGGATGTTGATGTGAGCAGCCTGGTTGGAAAAGACAATTCCTGAGGAGAGAAAGGCCTGGCAGACTAGGAGCTGGGAATCTGGAAACCCAGCTTGGGAACCAGAAATATCCATGGAAAGTGCTGCTGGGCCTCTCTAAAGTACAGCTGGGCTATCTGGAAGCTACACATCTTGAGGTATTACCAATAAACACAAACCTAAGAAATTGTAGTGATAACTTTTCATCTGAAAAAGTGGAAATGGAGAAAATTGAGTGGGTCTGAAAGAAAAGGAAACATCATCTGTTGGCTGTAGCCAAAATATAAAATTACCAAGCGTGTTGGTTGCTTGAAGTGATGGTGTCCTGCAACCTCTGATGTCTGTATGGTATAAAAAGGGGTTAACTTTTATCCAAAATGAAATTTTTCTCTGTGAGGACTTGTGCTGTACGTACTAAACAGGTTGCACTCTCCATATGAGCTTTCATTAAGATCTGGGACATCACTGGGGACACCTGTGTGACTCCAGACCATGCCATGGATTATCTTTGGAGGGAATCTGTCCACTGATTCATTTCTTTCTGTACCCATTGTTGGGTTTGCTTTGCTTCTGGGATGGTTGGATCCCTCTCTGGGCAATAAATTTGCAATAATCTACACTAAAATAGAGAAATTCAGAGTACAGAATCCCTGTCTGTTATGGAATCCTGTGTACTCAGGGTCATGATTTCCACACACCTGTATGTTGGGTAATCATTTAGGTCAAGACAGATGTTGTTTGTTGCAGTTTTGGGGGAAGGAGAGGAGGTCAAAAATAAACAAATAAAATCTGGTATTTTCTTCAGGCAGAAATAGGGCAGTTTGTGTCCCTAAAAGTCCTGGAGGAATTAAAAGGCAGTAGAAATTGGTAGAAAGATAAAAGAGTAAAAGAAACAGGTAAAATTCAGCACATGCCACACAATCAGATGGGAATCTCTGGTGGCCCTCATGCACAGAGCTGGGTTTTAAGGGGATGTGGAAAGGGAGCAGCTCTGCTGATTGACACCAAGTGAGTGCCACCAGACAGAGCTGGCATTAAACACACCTTGCTTAAAGGGCAGCTGGAGAATCTACCATTAATGGCTGAGCAAGCTCAGGAAACCATGAAACCTCACTGACTGAAAAAGCAGCAGCTGAATACAAATTCACTGAAATTAATAGTAGTTAAGGAAATATAATACTTTTATTTGTGGTTTTTTTTTGTTTGTTTGTTTGTTTCTTCTTTTTTTGGTGCTTGCTTGTTTGTTGTTTTGGGGTTTTTTTTTGGTTTTTTTTTGTTTTTTTTTCTTGGAGGAGGTGGAGGAAGTAGTGCAGAAGTTGGTAGAGATCTTTTAAAATACCCATTATATGATCACAAAGCTACTTTCTATTCCTACTGCTTACATTATTTTAACAACTCCACAGATTCTATTAACAGAATTGGGAGAATATTTTAAAGACTGTGGTCTAGAAAAGGTAAAGCAATTCCCAAATATTTTAAATGTGACCCATAGATATGATAAGTCTGTGGATATGTTACCAGCTACAGGTTGCTCCCTATCAGTGAAACAGTTCAATATTTCACTTTTTAATTCCGTCCTTGTTCTATGGCAAGTTTCAGAACAAGGGATTTCCTAGTTTTTCACAGGGTTTGGTGGTGGACTTGATTCACATTTCAGCAGATGTGACTGGGGCTGAGCTGGGAACACACTGAGCTAACATAAAGGACCTTGGGACATCCTGTGAGCCAGCTTGGCACAGCCTGGGGCTCTCTGTTCAAGATGCTCTTCCCATGCTCTGCTGCCTGCAGGACACAACCAACACGCACAGCTCACAGGCTCTGCCTCACTCAGTCTCACAAAGCCTTTCCAGCCCAAAACTCCTGGGCTCTGTGGAGCCCCAAAGCCCTCCAGAGGTTTTGTGTCCCAAAGGTCATACAGAGACAGATGCACCGAGTGATTTGTCCTGATCTGGGGACAATGTGCAGCCTGGCACTGACCCAGGCAGCCTTGGTGGAAATTGGTTCCTGTTCCAGAAATGCGCCTGTAGCTTTGGACATGGTGGTGCTTTGCTCTTCTGGGGCCTTGTTCCAGAATCACTGCATCCATCATGACTCTTTCTATTAAATCCATGACTTTGAATCAGGCCTTATGGTCATATTTATAATCTAGAGCTCCTTGGCATTTTAAACAGCACCATTATATTTCTCATTTTATTCCTTGATACTGGTGGAATATTTCTGCTGAGCTTTGTCAAAAATGTATTAAGCCTCCCAGTTAATATGACTCTGCATCACATGTATTCTTTCCTTGGAAAACACTCAGTCTGGTAATGCAGTTCTTTATATTGAAAGCCTTCAGAAAATATTAATTGTGATTGCCTTGAGATGATGAACTTGCAGAACACTTTTACCTCCCTGTGTTTGCAGGGATTGCCTGTCTGACCTGCACAGGGAGCCTAGGGGGTTTCTTGGTGAATTTAGAAAAAAAAAATACTTAGTGGTGTTGTGAGTGGGTGATTTGGATCACTTAAAGAATCACTGTCAAAGGTATTAGCAAGCATGGATTTCATATGATGCTGTAAAAGTGCAACTGAATGGTCTGGGTTGGAAGGGAAAATAAAGATCCTTCATTCCCAACCCCTGCCATGGACAGGAACAGTTTCCACTAGACCAGGTTGCTCAGAGCCCCACCCAACCTGGCCTTGAACTCAGGGATTGGGCATCCACAGCTTCTCTGGGCAACCTCTGCCAGTGCCTCACCATCCTCACAGGAAAGAATTTCTTCCCAATACCTAAATAAACATTAGGACATTCTTCCCAATATCTTCCCAATTTCTTCACAGTATTCCCTAGAGAATGCTAAGTATGATTAGTAAGAAACTGAATCCCAAACATCTACTGGTGGGAAAAGGTCTCTGTGACAGGTCATGTGCCATCTTTGATTTCCGTGGGTGACTTTTCCAAAGATCCCACCCAGGGCAGCAGGTTCCATTTGACATTTTATTGCCTGCCATGATGCCCCAAGGTCATGCTATAAAAAAGATCCACAGGGCAGGTGAGAGCTACCTTTGGCAGCCCATCTCTCCTTTCTGCAGGGCCTTGCCCTGAGGCTGGCACGGGGAGCTCTGCAGCACGGGCGGCCTTTGCTGGGCTCTTTGGAGCAAATCCACCCCTGAAGAAAATACATGCTCTGAAACCCCAAATATCACAGCACTGCAGCAATAATTCAGGTCTAACACAGTGCCACTTTTCTTATTTAAAAATGGGAATTCGCATCAAATGTGAAAGCAATCTGCTCCCATCAGGATGCTAAATACTGTTTTGTGGCTGGGTTAAATAAATCTTAATTAGGATGCTTAGTGTATATTTTCATTTATTGCCTTCCTTCCTCTCTTTTTTGCCTCTCCCCACGCCCAAGGATCTGACTAGAATGTAGTGAAAAATTGTAAAAATTAAGAACATGGGGGGAAATACACAAAAACTAAACATGCGCATCTTCCCAGATGGTGAAATATCAAGAGCCTCTTTTCCTCATAAATGCAGCACATTTATTTGTGTGTCTATGTTTGCACATGTGCATATATAAAAAAATATAAGCATATAAATATATAAAGAAAGGATGAACACATTCAAACATATTCTTTGCAGCTTATGGGGCAGAAAAATCTACAGAGCTTCAAATGACCATCTTCTGCAGTTCAATTTCCTTTGTAATGGAAACTAACACCACAGAAGTATGTATATTGTTCAATTTAATGTGGCCAATGAAAATTTATATCCCTCCCTTTATTTTATTCTGAATTATATTATTGCAGAAAATGAGCAGAGCACATGTGATTCAAAGGGAAAATAATCAGTTTTCATTTCCTATTGGCTTAGGGATATGAGCGAGCAAGCTTAAAAGAGAAATCTCTTCAGCAGAGCAGTATTTTGTACAGAGGTTTTTTGGAGACCTGAGTCACTTAAAATGATTCCAGCAGAGTGTTGAAGTCTAATATCCAAGCCAGAAGCATAACAGGGTATTTACACTCCTGTAAGGAGTGCTGCAGTTCCCAGTAGTGAATGTGACATTTCAGCTGCACCAGCCCAAACCATAAGTAGAGGGTTTGTGTTCTTTGAACCCAAATAGACTCAGGTTTTGGATAAGTGGAAAATGAAAAGAGTATTTTCATTCTTGGCATGCTCTTTTCACCCCTCCACACCACAGGCACAGACATTGCTCCCCCCAGGTTTGTATTCTTTTAGGAGAGGGGACATTGAGGAACCTGGCACTTGCAGGACTGGGAATAACCACAGGCAAAAGACCTGGCTCTTTTCCATCTTCATTTTTGTAGCTACAGAACTGGGGTGATGGGACTGAGTTTCCTAATAGAGAGAAGGTTTGAAAACATAGGAACCAAAAATGCAAAATTACTTTTGTAATGTATGTAGGTAAAACATTTTTGCTGGTGGTTGAGGCCCTTGTGGATACACCAGATATTCCAGGGAATGTGGAGAACCTGAGAAATTGACTCCCAGCAAAGCCTTCATTGTGTTTTATATCTTCATGAGGGACATCCCAGCTGATTGTCTCACACAACCATATTTATATGTCTTCAGCCAGTGAGCTGAATTCAACCAAACTGACCAAAAGACTTGAGAAAAAATTGATGTTAATTAAATTCAATATGGGATCTTCCTCCAGACATATGCTATCTGCAACCAGTGTATATGGATTAATCATGAATTATCTTGAATAAATGTTCTTAAGGTAAAAACCTGCTGAGAAATGGTAGCAAATGAGTCAAAATGATACAGGTATCAGGATTCTTTCTGTTTGCTTCTCTGTCATTCTCCACTATAAATAAATGTATACTCTTCCATTAACTATTTAGCAAGCTTTTTTTTTTTTTTTTTTTTTGGTATTTTTAGCATTTTGACATCTCTTCATCTTTTTCTTCCGAAAGTGGGTACAGGCAGCCTTTGACTGAGGCTCAGCTGGAACCAGATGTGATATATTTGGGCTACTAAGGCCAAAACAAGAAGTTGAATTTTGAATTTTGTGGCTGCATATCAGTGATATCAGGCATTACTGTGCCATGATCCATTATGCAATGTAAACAAACAAAATATGTTTTCATTAAGGGCTTTGAAGTCCTTGATGAAAGGAATGATCTGAAAGAATGTATTGTTGATTCTATAATGAAAAAACCAGGACACTTCATGTACACTGGTTTTCAGGAGTGTTGAAGTGCTAATTGAAGCTGCAGTGAAGATTTTTTTTAAAGCAGACCAAGGAAGCACAAGTTTGTTTTCCCAACTGTACCAATTAATAGTGCCTGTTGACAGTTTTTACTCCCCAAAATATTCCCTCTGCTTTCCAGGAGAGTACAGGTCTCCTGTGCCTCCTGTCTCATGGGGAAGGGGTTTCATAAATTGTAATCAGTGCAGCCAGAAGGTCATTCAGGTTCCTCTGTGACAGAGGTCACAAGGGGTTTCAGGGTGATGGAAGAGACGAGATTTTTGACTCTATGATTAGAAGGCTTGATTTATTATTTTATGATATATACATCTATTTAAACTATACTAAAAAGAAAAAGAAAAGGAGAGTTTCTAGAACTTGCTACTTAACTTAAGAATAGAAAAGTAAAGAATTGATAACAAACTCCGCTCTCTTGGCACAGTCCGAGAGAGCTCAGTTCTGGATTGGCCATTATTTCTAAACATCTAATCTGGGCCAATCCAGACAGACTTGTTGCATTCTACAGCAGCAGATAACCTATTGTTTGTGTCTTGTTGCTGAACTCAGCTTCAGCAGGGAAAATCCTGAGAGAGGAGTTTTCATAAAGGAAATGTCTGTGACAGTTCCTCCAAAGTAAAGAACTGAATTTCAACAATTGATCAGACTCTCTTAATCCCATTTGCCAATATTTACTACATTTCCATTGAGCTCCTTAGAGCATGTTTTAGTTGCCCACACCTACTGCCCCTTTTTTATGCTTTGGGCATCCTTTCAAACATTCAAGTGACCTTAAGGGCATCTTCTGTAGGTGCTGAGGGCAGCTCAGAGATCATCAGAAATCCATCTTTAGGCAACTGAACTCCTGTCTGGGACACCAACTGAGCTGTAACTAACTGAGTCCACCTTGACTGTGGAGATTAAGGTGTCACATCCTCTGTGTCCCTGTAGGATGTAGAAAGCAGAGCTCTGGTGGTCCCCAAATTCAGAAAACAGGTGAAATATTGCATAGCTAAATGACTTCCACCTATGGAAATAGATGCATGGTGTGGAAATTTGCATTCACAAGCCTTGAAAACTATTTACATTTACAGTAAGTCCCACAGGTTTGCTACCACAGAAAGGTTTTTCTCTCTAAACATTTATTAAATGCATAGAGACCAGTGAAAGCAATTGCAAATGAAGTTTCTAATGCCATTCTAATGTACATTTAGCAACTGAGTTGTGAAAATCATCCACCTACAAAGCCAGAATAATGGATACTATAAAGAATAGGGAAGTACAATGGGAATAACAGGGTTTAGCTGGGCTGTTTTGTGATTTCTGTGAAGAACGTGTACAGTGACTCATCCCTAATCCTATCTCTAATACATTTTTTAAATTTTGAGTCAAGCAGAGTGCCATCCACTTTTCCACTCGATCACATTGTCTTTGACTCTAACTGGAATTTGATTTGTATGTGCTTCTTAAGGCCAGACTGCAAAAGTTTCACGTTTAAACCCTCTCTGTAGAGGACTCCTCCACATCCTCTAAAATCACCTATGCCAAAATGCCCAAAGAAAATTGTCATCTGAAACCCACAGAGGAGGACAGGAGCTGTAGTTATTGCTGCTTCTGAATTGCCAACACACCCAGGTTTTGCTAAAATAGCTCAGCGCCTTTGCTGGATTTTGTCAGATGCATTAGTTATTTTTAATTTTTTTTTAATTTATTTTTTTATCATTTTTACCTGTGGGGTCATGGTTGGAGCTGCTATCATGCTTCATCTCTTTGCTGAGCTTTTAACAGAACCATTCTCTAACCTGTCTGTGGCCCTTGACTACCTTAGGCTGCCAACAAAACTGAAATGGAAACCTTAAAAAGGTCAGTCAAAAACAGGAAAAAAACCCTGAGTGCCAGCTCTTACAGAGGGGGCAGGTAGGGCTTGACTAACACAACAGATGCTTCACTACTCATTTCTAAAAAGGCTCGTGGTGCAGTTTATTTTACCCCAGAAGGAAGGAATCAGTTCAGCTAAGAAAGAACTAATCTCAAAACAAAACCCTGACAGTGCTGCAGAGGATCCAACAGAGACAAGCACCTTGGAAGAAAATTAAATGCAACATAAAAGCTCCTGAAGCTTGATAGCACGTTTTAGGCTCACCAGAAATCAGTAAATAAATGAAAAATGAGAGGTGAAAAACAGATTGGAGAGGTGTTTATTTTCCCCAAGGAGAACTTGAACATCCACTGGAGACCAGGCAAGAGCGTTAATGAAGCAAGTAGCATCAGGGGAGCTACTTGACTTAAAACAGTCCTTTATTTATAGAGAACTGATTTTTCAATCAAAATGCCTGATGTCGGCTTACAAAAAGCATCCATGGGGGGAAGAGAAGAAAACTAAAGTGACTCCCACCTTATCACAGACTTCTAACTGATCTGTTGGGGATTTTATTAGAAATGTGCTTGGGAAGCTCTGTCAGGGTTCAGCTCAGAGATGGGTTACAGCTTTGGAAGGAAGGCTGAAAATTGCACAGACAACCTGTGTGCTGCCTGTGACATCAGGAATTTCTGCTTGGGAAAATGCCACAGGAATTTCTGCTTGGGAAAATGAAAATTGGAAGGAGGAAAGAAAGCTGTGGTTGCAGAACTTTTGTTTCTTTTACAGATTTTTGTTTCCGTGTTTGTCAATAAAACAGGCCAGGACTTTCTCTGCTTTCCCAAAGAAAAGAGATGTGGCCCATCTGCTCATTCCTCTCCTCCCAGGAGGAGATAGATTTGATCCTTCTTCATATTAGTTATCATCTCTGGCCCCTTTCACCTCTCCTTATCAGGCATTTCCTAAGAGTACTCATTAAATGGTGAGTAAATCCATGTCCTTGGCCTCAAAAAGATGCAGCCACACAGACTCAGGACTCCAGGAGAGAAATTATCAAAAAGGCTTTAATGCCCAGTGGGGTCCTGGTGTGTGACTTGATGTTTCCTTGCTGGGAGCTGCTGTGGCCCAAGGGCACAGCTGAGTGCCCTGAAAACCAAACAAAAGGGAAATGTTTTGCCAAGGAACCTTTGCAAAAGGACAGATGGTCTGGAGCAAGTGGTTAACTGCAGAGAATTGATACAGTTCCCTTCATAATTGGCAATAAAACTCTGTTTTACCTCTGGGGGATAATTTCTTGAAAGAAAGTGCCTGATTTGAGTTCTTAGCAGAGAAAAAAAAAAAGAGTTTATCTATCTAGAAAGTGCTACTTGTTTTGTCATTGCAAATAAGCTCTGGCATCCCTGAGAGACTTTTGTGCACTGGGAATTTGAAAGAAAGGCCATTCCCAAAGCTCAAAAACAGACTGACAGGTTAGGAGGAAAAATGCTACAATCCCTTCAGTCCCTTCAGAGGAAATCACCACCCCACAAAAAAAAAAAAAAAAAAAAAAAAAAAAAAAAATCCAACCTAATCTGAAAAAGATAGGAAAGAAGTAACAAAAAATATGGAGCCAACATCTAGAATTCATTGTGTACATTTATATATGGAATTTGATGTGAAAAGAAAAGATAAAGTTGATGAAAGTGAGTATATATTGCAACCTTACTCATGATCAGTGAGAAAACTTGAAAGAATCTTTTGGCCATGTATGACCAAAGAAAAAAAGCTGTATCAGCAGCCCTAACAGCCACCTTTGTCAGAGGACACAAAAAGGAGTGGTAAAGGAAAAATAAGGCACTGAACACACTGAGTACAGGTGATATGTTAAATCCATGAAATTAATTAAATACATATATTTATATTTGTATTAAATACAATATTTCTCTGTCCAAATGGGAGAAGATATAAGTTGGTAGATAATAAAACTTCAAATTTCCTGAATCAATCGTTTGAGGAATGTGAACCCGCAGGTCCTGTAGAAAACAGGTTCAATTTAATCACTCACCAAAAAAGTACATTACCCTGAAAACCTGGTGTATTGAGAAAGAGGGAGATCAGGAAACTAGAAAGGTCAGTCCAGAGGAAACAGAATAGCTTTCACAGTCAGAAAATGGGATTTATATGTAGTGCTTGCCAGTGTGGCATTATGAAAAATAGGTATTGTCACACAGGTTTGGATTGTTTGGTAATGTAGACATTTAAGCAGCCAGTTATGGAAAAACCTGTTCTTTCCAACACCAGGCTGTGATTGATTTTCTGCTTATGTTTAGGGAAATCACAGAGTACATAACCACTGATGGAATGAGCTGCCAGACTACCACCAAAATACCTGATTTTCTTTATTTGTATTTCATTTTGAGTGCTTCGAATCAGTCCTTGCCTCCCCTTCACAATCCCATGCATTTCTAACATTAGTGCAGGTACCAGGAGCTGTGTGACAAAGTTCCTTTTCAGACTCAGGCACTTTAGCTCTTCCTTCTTTCACCTCCCCCAGCTGCAAATGACATTTGTTCAGGCTGCTTCCCAGGTGAACCAAGGCATCTTTCCAAGCTTAAAGGCCAAAAGCTCACAGATGTCATATGTTTTTTCTGATACTTCCAAACAAAATGAATGTTCAGAAGTAATTTCCATTTCCCTCCCCGTATTTGTCTTCAAGTACACTTCCCCCCCCTCCTTGTTTCCACTCCTTTTCTTCATTTTGTCCACTCTTCCTTTGTAGCTTGCATGTGTTTTCATTTGCGTGTCCTCCAAATGTATGCTGAGAATTTTATGGTGACTCCAATAGACATATGAGAAAACACAGGTAACATCATGCTCAAGGGGTAAAAAACCCAGTATTATATATTGTAAAATATCTTCCAGACTCTACACCATGGTTTGCCTCTGTGCTGGAGGCTTTGGAGCAGGATACCAAAGACTTGAACTTCTAAAAACTTCAGAATGTGAATATACTAAGCCAGCAGAAAACTATTTCTGAATTTGTTAAGGGTTGGGTTTTTTTTTTTCCCTCTAATTTTTTTTCTTTTTTCTCTTTTTCTCCTTTTTTCCTTGGTGGCCTAGATTTCTGCCCAGCAAGTGGACAGAAAAGGCTCACTGAAGGGCAGATGAGCACCAGAGGAAGCTGAAAGAGAATGGAACCAAAAGGAGGGAATGGGAAAAGGGCAGGAAATGGGACCACAGCAGGGATCTCTTAGATCACCCCTGGCATTCATTTGGCCAGGGTTATATGTCAAGACTACAAAGTTGTAGCAATACTGAGTATTTTAAATCTTAGGAAATTATTTTCCTCTCAGACTTCTCCCTTTTATTAAATTATTTCATTACTCCTCCTGTAAAGGGATTGATTTAAGAATGTAATTTTAGTGATGACCATGAAAACAAGTTCTCTGTGGGCTATAGAAATTTATTTTACTTCCTCCACATCAAGCATCACCAGGATTTCTCCTGTTTTCTCAGTGTCTCTCCATCTCTATTCCTATTCCGCTTGTGAGTACAAAAATCAGTCAAGGGGTATATCAGAGGTCTGCACTGAAATAAATTAACAAACTTTTTTTTTTGCTTCACACTGTTTGGCAATTGTATCAAATTCCTTTTGGAAATTCCTGCACAAGCACAAGTCAGACAATTTCATCTCTCAGTCCTTACCAAGACATCCTCCACTTTAATCCAGAAACCACTTTTGATGAGCTGCTGTACTCTTGAACATTTTTATTTTACTATATCTACAATATTTTTTCTGTCCCCATTTGTTCCAACAAGCCTTGCTCTGAATTAAATTAAACCCAAGAATGTGTAGATATGTAAAGAGAAGTCATGTTTTTTCATAAAGCTGGGAAAAAATGCTTTGAACATATCAGCCTCCTTTCTGCTCTGGGGCAGAGGCAAAGGTCAAGCTAAGCACAGGTTAGAAACAACTTTTTTAGTTCCTGATTTGCCTTAATTAACTTAGGAAATTTGAGAAAAGTTCCCTATTGAGGAACAAGGAAAATATTCCCAGTGTGATGGATGCTCATGGTGTTAGTTCCCACAGGACAGAGATTTTTAATAGCCATGGAACAGAGAGGGGAACAAACCTCAACTCACAGAAACATCTACTCAGGTGTCAGTGTGAGAAAAACTACAATTGTGATCAGTATACAATCAAATCACTGTTTGGAGAGGTTGTTGAATGAGAATTATTTTGCCTTCATCAATGCCACTGTAAATGAAAACTGAAGAATTGCTTATGTCGTTCTTGGACCAGACTCAGGTTATTTCCTTCTCTTAACTTTACTGTCAAGCTGAACATTTTGTGCATTTAGAGACCCAGCAGAAAACATTGTTGGAAAATGGAGAAAATAGGAAATTCTGATCTTGAAATAAATTTAAGAGTTCTTATGAAAAGTTTTCAGAATACATGAAGAAGTTGATTTTCGTGATCTCATCAATTGATAATTCTCAACAGAATTATCAAATACCATGTCAAGTTAGTACTAAATCTGGGTGTCTGCCACTTTCAGGGCAATTAAATCTGGCCTAAAAAATTTCATACTCACTCCTATGCTTTTCCAAAAATATCTATAAATAATTACCACTAATACACTGAGGTAGCTGCTACTTTGATTTTCAGAGCCCTTTGGTAAAATAAGACTGAAGGATAAAAGCCTGTTTATTGTGCCTGTCCTGCTCTAACATCTCACAGGCACACAAATATGAATTCTCAGTAATGTCCACTTGAGTCTTTTACTAGCTTAGATGGATCCTACATCTGTCACATTTTTATTAACTGTATCTGCTGCTCACCTACACCAAACCACAATTTTACCACTAAACTTCAGTCCATTGCTATAGCCAGACTGAGTAATTGTGGAGAACTGAAGATCCAAATTTAATAATACAACTGAACATAGCTTCATTAAATACTTTGCAGTTTTACCAAATGACACCTCTGGTGTGTTTGTTAATGTGGAAACAAGAGGACTGGAAGATGATTTGTCGTGGATACAGGTGTGGTGAAGAAAACTGAGCACCAGCAGAACTTTTTCACTGTATATGTCCAATATTTTTCTTCTGATAATCAATGTGACCAACACACAGCTTTGTTTGTAGTAGTTTTGCTTACTTAATAGTACCACATTAGTTTTAAAAGAGTAAATTGCAAATCAAATCTCCCACTCAGCTTTGATCTAGATTTTGTTTTTCACAAGAAACAAAGAAAGGAGGGCAAAACCTTATCAGGAACAGAAAAAG
Organism: Geospiza fortis; assembly: GCF_000277835.1. Lineage (NCBI taxonomy): Eukaryota > Metazoa > Chordata > Aves > Passeriformes > Thraupidae > Geospiza > Geospiza fortis. The sequence continues at coordinate 365,057 of NW_005054516.1, forward strand.
TGTGGCATTCACATTTTCTGAAAAGTCCCTTCACCCAGGATTTTTCTCCTGGGAAGCTGAGAATCTCAGAGAAAAAGGAAAACAACTAATATCTGATTGGTTTCTCCTCTGTTTTGCTCATGTGGAATGTGTTTGGAGATTGTTTACCCACAGGTGATTGTTCCATTGGATTCTGCTGTGAGTTGTTTTCACTCTTTGGCCAATCAGGGCCAAGCTGTGCTGGGGCTCTGGAAAGAGTCACGAGTTTTCATTATTAGCTTTTTAGCATTCAGTGAGTATCTTTCCTGTCTTCTTACTATAGTTTAGTATAGTATTCTTTAATATAATAAAGTATCATATAATATCATAAAATAATAAATTAGCCTTCTGAGAACATGGGAGTCAGAGTCATCATTCCTGCCTTCATTGGGGCACCCCACAAATACAATAGAAAAAGTGTCTTAGAAAATTCCAAGCTGGAAGGGACCCACAAGGATTGAGTCCAAGTCTTGGCCCTGCACAAGACACCCCCACCCTGTGCCCCAGAGCATTTTCCAAACACTCCTGAGCTCTGCCAGGCTGGTGCTGTGACCACTGCCCTGGGGAGCCTGGTCAGTGCCCAGCCACCCTCTGGGGGAAGAACCAGGATGACACAAATGGTTTCCAAAAATATCAATGAAAACTTCTTGCCTTCTGGGCTTTCCTTCGTCCCAGCTCCTTTACAATATAAAAAGTTCTCCCCTGGCACTCTGTAAATGTAGTCCAGGAACTTAAAACTAGCAGATATGCAGACATCAGTAAAATTGATAAGGCTGTTAGGCTCCCAGAAGCCGTATTGATCAGCTGGTGGGACACTTTATCAACTTGTCACAATTAAGTGGTATTTTAATAGTCCCCTTTTCCCAGTTAATTGTTTCTCTTCTTCATTAACAATGGATGAAGCCTAATGCTAAAAGAGTGGCATTCCTTCCCGAGGGATTAGCAGTTTCTGCAGGGAATTGCCTGTTTTGCACACCTCTCCAATGTGAATTTTATCACAGCCATCAGCTGAAACCTGCTCTTGGTTTGTGCATCCACTGAGTCTCAGCCCATGGAAATTGGCAGTATTCACAAAACTTCTCAAGTGTGAAGTGTGAGTTTGTTTGGTCTCTGAGCGGTTCCCACCAACACTCCACTCCTGCACAAATATGTTGGAGGGTGATGCAACAGTAAACTCACTGTGGCAGCTCTCAGTTATCTTTATTTTAGGTTGGCTGTGAGGAGTATTCAAATTTATTAAGATTCATCTCTTTTTCTTTTAGGAAAAAAATGCAAATTTGTAAAAATGTGCTTCATTAAAACTGAAGTTGTTGAATATTTCCAATTCAAAGACAGAACCTGCATATTTTTTTAACAGCAGTTTTATTTTAGCAGGAGGGATGTTTATCAACACCAGCAAAAAACCCAAGCACTTGCCATCACATATTGAAAGTGTGTGACAGTCAAAAAAAACACTTCATGCCCTTTGAGGTTCGGCTTTGACACATTGATCACATTTCCTACTGTTTTTATAACATCTGTCACCATTTTTACACAATCAGCCTTTAAGATATATAAAACCCAAATCCCTTTACTAAGATCCCGTTTTCAGTCTATAGGAAAGTTAATGACCCATGAAAAATGTCATATCATTTATTCAAAGGACAACAAGGATAATTTGTAACCTCCTGCTGTCTCAGGAGGTGATGACACTTCACTCTTGCATTTTCTTGTTGATATTTTCATACAGGGCAATGTCTAGGTAATTTAATCACTTAAAGTAAACTTCATTACTGAGTTTCATGCAGGGCTTTTTGCCCTTCAAAAACATGAAGTGAAATCCACCTAAGCAATTGAAAATCATAAAATATATCGGAAAAGACTTCAAAAATATGGTCAGCAAAGAAAAGGAGGACACACTGATAATCTTCCCTGCACAGGCTTTCCCTTCCACCTTTAGCAGTTGAGATCAGTTTTCTCCAGACAGACCAATTCTGATTTGTGGCACTGACACCCACCCTAGGTAAATACAAAGAAATTCAAATGTCTTGCACTGAGGTATATAATCCTTGCCTGACTGCCTGAACCAAAGCAAACACAGCAGTAATTCAAACACGGGGAGGTGAGCCAGGTGGGAAGAATGCAAATGGTCTTTATGGTCCTGTTTATTTGGCTATGTGGAAGTAAGGTCTGGGTGTGATGTTTATCATCAGATCTTATGTAGTGGTGTCAAACCTGAAACAAGTGTTCTGCAAATCCTTTAAAGCTGTGCAATTATTCCTGACAGGACGGAGTAAAAAATCCAGCCCTGCAGTGAGGCAGGAAAGGCTTAGGTAAAACAAGAGAAAGGAAAAAAACCAAACATTCTTGGAAGGTTTGTGTGTGGGTGTTGTGGATGTTCAGCTCTCTTAAACTGTCTGTGCCATGTTTCTGACTATAATGCATTAAACAGGGAGATTATAGGAGAGCAAATCTGTCTTTGAGGACAGATCTACAGGGTGCTGACTGCTTTAGTTCATTGTTGAAGATTACTACAGAATCCAGAGGCTTTTCTTCCCATTTAAGGAGACTTTATATAAAAATAGTAGAACTTTGTTTCCCTATAAGAAGTAGAATTATGTTCCCCTTCATCACATTATATACAGCAAATATTCAGCTTGAATTTCTGTACGTGCAGCTTATTTTCCATATAAAAATTTCATTCATTTAAAAGAGAATCTAGGAAAGAAAAAAGGGCCAGAAGGTTTCTATCGCTTCAACTAGTTCTTTAAATTTGAGAGTGTGGAAGTTAAAAAAATTATATAATTATATACATACTAAACAGCCTTAAATGTGTGTATTAGAAGCACACACCAATATTCTTTAAACTTCTCAGTTCTCAACTCCGTGGGGCGCGATGAATTGTACATATTGATTCAACACAACTCCACACAAACACACACCAAACCTGGCATTGGATTTAAGCAAATGAGAGGTGGGGGATTCTGTAATTACTTTCTGTGTAATAAAAAGGGCTGAATCCATGCTGATCCTCTCTGCACATCACTAAACCAATTTATCACTTTTCAGCCACTTAATAAACTTCAGTGGGAGCCAGGCAGTCAGAACTTGTGTTATTCTGCTCGTGTCAAGGGCTGCATCTCGCAAGATCTCACCCTTCCCCTCACCCTTCTTGCAGCCACTATTTCCAGAGCAGTTTCCCCCCAGCAGCTTCTCCCCCATCTCTGAGCACCACTGGTAATTACATGCACTGAAAAAACACCACTGAGCTTTAATTCCTCCAGGTCAAGCAGTCCCAGCTCTCTCAGCCTCTCCCCAGTGACAGATGCTCCAATCCCTAATACTGAAATTAAAATAAAGCCAAAATTTAGGACGTCAGTTATCAGAAATAGCAACACTTCTTATAAACTGGAATAAAGAGTTTTCAGAACTGGGTTCTCACGAATAAAAAAGTGAGATAATGACAGAGGCAGATCAACAGGAAGACATGGCAATACATTCAGGGGAAGCTACTACCCTCAGTGCAGGATAAAAGCTTGTCATTCAGTGAGGTGTGTGCAAATTCAGGCATACACAAGATGATAATGCAAACTCTGCAATTATTACCAAGAATAAAAGGACTTTATCAGCAGATCTCAATGGGTGTGTTACAAAGAACTAGAATAATTTGTAGAATTGAGAACTGGGACATCTAGCTGCAAAGTGACTGACAGCCATTCAGAAGACCAGTATCAGCCCTGGGAACAGAACCAAGGACATTCTAATCCCTGGACAGAAACACTACAAGTTATCACTTATTTTTCTCCCAAAATGTAGTTTTGTCAATGAGTCATTATCTTGAGCTAGGAACATTGTTTTTGAGGTCTTTGTGCCCATCAATTTCTTGGTGTTTCTGTGAAACAGATGATTTTTATCCCCCCTGTGGTTCCTGCCACAAGAACATCTGTGCATGGGGACAGACAGAAAAGTCCCCAGTGTACTGATCCTATTATCCAGCTACCAGAACGTGTAATGTTCTGCACTCTGCAAATCACAATGGACTTGATTCAAAAACTTAAATATAGAAACCATCAATTCCCCAAATGGCTAATTATTTTTGAAAGGGATACATTATTGCTGCTATTTTTTTTTTTAAGAAAGGCAGATACTGTGGAAACAGCTGTTTTGCACCCACGATACTTTGGGAACATTCAGGATCAAAGATAACTGGTACTTGTTTAAGACACAAGAGCTGCACTTTTTGGCTTCTAGGTAGCCAGCACACCAGGGCAATAAAGAATGGGTTTTGGGAACACTTTTTAAATTCTAGCAGATGCTAGAAACAATCCAGGAAACTGCTAATATTCAAAGATTAAAGGAACTTCAGCTGATCCAGGGCTCCTTCAGTACCAGCATCCCAGCAGGCAGTAATGAGTAGTGAAGTGCTCAGGAACCATTCTTCTTTCCAGCTGAGTAGTTCCTTGACTAAATCTTCTTTCCATAGGTCTTTGGAACCTTTGGAAAGAACTGAAAGTCTCAGGTGAGGCCAGGTGAGATGATGATTTCCATCCAAACTGCATTTGCATTTCTAATCACAGTGTTCTTCAACCTGTGAACAGGTACAGTCCTATTTCCTATGGATTTCTGTGGATATTTCCAGGGAATTATAGGCTTGAGGCTAATATTAAAGCTGGATAATTACCATTTGTTGCCTTGTTGTTCAGATTTGTTGCCTTCTTTTATTTTCCTTTAACTTTGTGGGTTTTTTTCCCCCCTCTCTTCTTTCAGTTGAATTTATTTTCAGTTTTAAATATGTTTCAGAAATATGGAAGCCATCAAGTTCTGGTATTAAAAAAGAAGCCTGAAAGCAACAGCAGTGGTGATAAATGGGGCTGTGGATTACAGTGCTTACAGGGATTTAATCATGCACCTCTGTGCTAGGGAAAACTGCAGCAAAACCTGCATCAAAGGTGAGTCTGCAGAATTTGTACAACATTCCTCTGTATGATATAGAAATGTACAAAATTACCTGCCCAGGGCACAAAGTAACACAGCAGTTTGCCCACAGACTGCACTTGGGATGGAATTTATTACAGAGTGCTCTCCTGGCCAGGCACACTCAGAGGAAAAGGAGGTTCATTAAGGGGAATCACCTCTGCAAAAAATTTGAGAAAAGGCTTTTGGTGGGAGGATGAGAGAGGAAGGAATTGGATAATTTAAAAACTAAGCCTGGAAAGTTTTACTGGAGCATTTTTTTTTTTTAATTTCAGTGATACCACTCTCTTTAGGACAAGATAGCTTTGCTTTAGGAGAAGGCAAACAAGTTTGAACCCTGGTTCTAACACAAATCCTTCCAGTGATGCTCTGCATATTTTGACCTGCTGAAATTTTGTCCTCAAAGTCGTTAACTCCTGAGCCTTAAACTCCAAACTCTGGAAAGAGATACCTTTCAAGGGATAAA
>NW_005054516.1:370564-398603 GCF_000277835.1 Geospiza fortis
ATATATTTTAAAATATATTAAATATAAATATATATTTATATATATATAAATATATTAAAAATATATAAATATAGATATGTTTTATATATTATATATAAATATATAAAATGTATTTTTAAAATATATTTTTAAATGTATTTTTAATATATTTGTTTTGGTTTTGGTCGTTTGATTGGTTTTGCTACTGTTTTGTTTGTTTTTTTGCCTGGGGAGGGGTGGTTTTCCCTGGGAATGCTGCCCTGCCACCCTTCCCCATTCCATGGGCTGCTGTCACCCTGCTGGCAGAGCCACCAGGAGCGTTTCTGTCACCCCTGAAGGTCTCTGCTGCTGTGCACACAGAGCAAACAGGGGCACAAAGGAGCTGATGGGCTCTGCCCTTCCATGGAACGACACTGAAACCTCCTATCAAAATCCTTTTAATCCCAGCAGGTGGATATCACCCACCCTGTCAGAAAATCCTCCTTTGTGAGCTGGGAGCAGGGGCTGTCTTTCATTCAGGATGCAGTGACAGACTCCTGATATGGAGTCTATAAAGCTGCATCTTCAAATTTATGTTTTCCACTGAAAGATTCCTCTCAAGACTGAAAATACAGGGGAAGTAAGGGAAATTGTCATATAGTAGTAATTAAAAATACTGGCAGATCGTAAAAATCAAAATTAGGGATGAAATTGTTGGTTGTTGTTATTTAGGGGAGCAATAAAAGTTTTCCTGCATCTTTTGCAACACATTTTTTTCTTGTGTGTCAGAGAGAGCCACCCAAAATACACCAAAGAAATTCCAACATGAAAGGGTGAAATAATATAGAAAAACCTTGACTCCTACAGCAAGAGTTAAGGTAATAAAAATAAAATAAAAAATAAACTATTAGAGAAATTTGATAACTCATATCATTGCCATAATGATTTCCTATTCTACATAATAGAGAATAAGACTATTAACAATTCCTAATAATTGTGTTTCTAGTGGTAAATTTTCAGACTATTAGAAAAAAATGGCTGAATTCTCTTAAAATGCAATGAAATATTAGGAAAACTTTGCATTTCAGGCAAATAGCTCTGAACTGAACAGAAGATGAGGAACAGTGTTATGACCAGGGAACTATTTGCTATTGTTTGAATAAAAAGTGTTTTTATTCACTTGAAACAGGCTAACAGTCAAGCACTATTGATTCTGTCCAGTGAGAATGCTTAAAGCAGAACCACACACAAAATGCAATGATTCTCCAGGTCACAAAACACCATAATTTGTCGCAGTTGCCAAATATTTTTTACAAAAAAAAGCCCAAAAAACAAACAAACAAACAAAACAGGTTTAAAAATAAATTTAAAATTTTCTGTTGAAAAAAAACCTGCATTTGAAACTTTGCCTAGAACTGTTACTGATAGAAAATGATGATGTGAACAGAATTTTAATAAAAGAAAATTCTCAGGCCATGTGAGAGAAACTTCTGGCGGCTAGAGGAAATTCAGAGACATATTTAACTGACGTTAAAATATTCTAAAAGAAAAACAAAGAGCTTGAATTATTTATATTTTTCCTTTCACACTTTTTGTTTGTGCATTTTTTGAGAATATGTTTTATTTGTTTTAAGAATTATCTAATTGCACAATTTTATTTTGATGTTAATGTAGATAAAATCCCCACCCACAAGTCCATTTGTTTAGCTAACAACACCACTTTAAGAGTCAACTATAATCCTGCAAACACTAAGGAATTCTCAGGACATTTTCAACGTTATTATGAATTTTTTCCCAGAAAAACTTCATTGTTTTCTTTTAAAAAAACTTCATACTATTATTTCTTTTTCCCCAGAAATAAAGCAAGAACTAATCTACAATGCAGTCTTTTGTTTTTCAGCAGTTTTTCTACTTTCACTCCCTGTATTTACTGTTAGAGCAAACACTGACATAGATTTTGAGACTTTGGTTTGCAGAGTACACATCAGGTAAGAAATCTGTTATCTATAAAGCCCTGCCCTATAATTCTGAATGCTCTGAAATAATGAGCTTTTAGAGATAAAGTTTCCTTGTGCTAAACAGAAAAGGTGCATGATCCCAATGGTCTGTGCAAATGTCACTGCTTGAGTACCTCCAGAATGGCTCTAATTACTTCCCAAGTGCCGCAGAGGAGAATTTGTACTTATCCTTTACCTGGGGTGAAGGCCATGACAATTCCTGACAATTTCTTGCAGCTCAGTCAACTTTTTTCTTAATATTTTTCAAGTTAACAGAAGGCTCTGTGGAAAACTTTGCTTCCAGCTTGTGATTTGCACTCATAGTAACATCTCCAGTTCAACGTGAAGCTGTCCATTATTCTCCAGGTGTTTAAGGATGCATGAGTCTGGACTCCTTTTAAATTGGTCTGGAACCAACTTGGACAATTTGCTTTACTTTTTACTCTTACTTTAAGTCTTGTCTTTTTCTTATGCCATTTCCATTTAACTTAGCAAGTGGCTCTGGCTTGGTTTGGGATTGACCCTGAATTGTCCTCTTTTCTTCCCATGAACTTTGATGTGGAGAACAGGTTGTTCCAGGATTCCTATATAGGTTAAAAGAGGGTTCTGGGCATGGAAATGGTGTAAAATCATGTGAAAAGAATTATAAATCTTCTCTGTTAAATTCTCTTATTACACAGGTAAGGCTGCACTGGCTTTTCACGCCTTTATTTCTGCACACTTCATCTTGGTGGCTTCTACTCTTTTCCCCCTTATTCTGACCAACCCTTGCCACACTAAAAATGAAGGCTCAGATGTTGTGCACGTGCTGGATCTGTGGAACTGAGCTCAGCAAAACATTGAAATGTCCATAATGATGTCCAATTCCTTAATATTTCTTCACTTAAAAAAACAAAAACTTAATTGGGAATTCAGCTAATTCAACACTCTGGCTGCCAGCTCTTGTTGCTTTTTGTTTGCTTGTTTGTCTGTTTTGTTTTGTTTTAGTTTGGGGTTTTTTTTGTTTCGTTTTTTGTTGGGGTTTTGTTTGTTTGTTTGTTTGGGTTTTTTTTTGGTTTTGTCTTGTTTTGTTTTGTTTCCTCTTGGTTCACCAAGAATCACAATATAATCATTGTGAATCTCCTCCTTTACCTGAAAAGGACACAGAATCATATTAAACACATAAAACCATAAATACTGAAGGGCATTTCTTCTACTCAATGGTAAACTTGAGTAATCAAACGTGTTTTAAGTTTGGCTAAAAGTTTGCTAGTATCATTATTGCTGTTACTACAGTAATATATAATCATTAGAAATAAATTATAATACAAATAATACATCATGACAATGGTAAATCTCTTTTCCATAAATGACAGTGTATTTGTTTGAACAGTTTAGGGTTTTCACCAGTATTTACAGAACACAGAAGACAAAAGGGGAAGGGAAGAAAAAAGGGAAATGCATTTTGTTTTTTCAGGTCAAATTTAATAGAATAAAAAATATCTATTAAGCAATCACTTTTCCCAGTGGCAAAAGGTGAACATATCCATACTTTTCTAGAAGAAGGAATTGCCAGGTAAACCCTACAACCTGCTAATCAAGACAAAGATCCATAAATTATTTGTTAGAGCTCATTTTTTAGCCCATTAAAATAACACAAACAGTCTTGAGGATTGTGTCCTGGGTGTGCTGTGCAATTTTATTGCCCCTCTGCCCCACCAGACCTCCAAGGACAGCTTGGAAACCCAAACCCCCACGTGTGGGGCTGGCTGTGCTTGCGTTGTGTCCTGGCTCTGCCAGGAATGAGCCTGGGGATGCATCCACAGCGGAACTTCCTGTGCCCATGGATTTGGCACTCAGCAGATTTGCTGCTCATCCAGCGTAATCTGGAGTGAACAGAAACTTCAGTCATATCTAAAGCTGCTGTTTGCTCTCTCTGAAGTGAACAGTGGGAGCAGTGCTGGCTCCAGGACAGCAGCATTAATCTGAGGCTCTAAAAATTAAAGGATTTTATATAGCAAATCCTTCCCTTGACATCCAAGAGTCCAAGCTTCCTGCCTTGGATTTATGGACTAAAGCATTTCAAACACTTTCTGTCCTGTAGACCATTTCCTTGAGAATATGGCCTGAGATAATCAGAGTCTGTGACAACATTTCTGCTCAAATGACAGAGAAAAAAGCTGCCCAAAATGTGTAAATGCTGTAGCTAAAAACGTTTTCATGTGCCATATATCATGGAAAAAGCAATCTGATCCTGCCTGTCAGAGAAAATAAAATGCATTAGGAAAGTGTAAAATCATTTGCCTTAAGTGGTTTGCCACTATAATAGTGATGCAATTTTCTTTAATTTAATCACCAAAGCTCTGCCTTAATCCTCCCTCTAACCTCAGTGATGCAGCACTTCTGCAGAGGACAGGTCAGAGCAGCCTGTGCCAGACTGGCCCAGATCATCACATTATTAATGGTGAATTTTTTCTTCCTATCTTCTCTTCTTCTAGGAATATAAACTCTTTTCCCTGCTTTCACTCAGTTCTTCTGGGGTTTTTTTTGCATTTTTTTGTTTTCAAACTGCAAACCAATTTATGCACCAAGCCACCATCCTGCAATTTCAGTTCTAAAAGCTCTTTTAATTAGCATGAGGTCATCTGTGTCAGCTGCTTTCAACAATTCCGTTTGCACATTATGGAAGGAATAAGTAACTGATAAAACACACAGACTGTAGCCATGGGCAGTTTGGGTTTGCTTGTTTTTTTTTTTTCTTTCAATAGTTTTAAGCAATACAATGTACCTTATTTAACTTTTAAAATATTAACAGCTTTACATACATTTCCCGAAGGCATTGTATCAAAAGTTACAATCTAAAGTGGATATCATCTAAACCCTTTTGATATCCCCACTCAAGTGTATTGCAGCTGAATTTTAATGTCTAGGTTTGCTTTCTAAGGGAGTGTTTTTTCCAAGGTGGTTTGTGGCTAACGTGTGGCATGTGGAAGATGGACAGGGACAATTAGGAGGCTGGAGGAGAGATCAGCAGAGCCCTGCTGGCTCTGTGAATGGATGGGCTGGTTCCTCTGCAACCCCAGCTGGCAGCAGTGTCACTTTGCTGATTTAATCTGGATAAAGTGCAGAGCCAGTTTGTCCTGCAGTGCACATGTAGAGGGAATGTGTAAGGACAGGAGCTGGCTGTGGTGGAGGGGAAACCTTTCCTCTCTGCTTACGCACACAGCTCTCGGGGCCTTTCGGGTCGCTGCGACCCCGAGATTGTTAAAAGTCTCTTTTCCTGGCCCAAGTGCTTGAAGAATGAGCCAGAGTTCTTAATTTCTCAGTCTCAAGGTTGTTTTTTGTGTCTTATCTATAAAAACTTTTCTCCTGCCCTGCCGAAGTCCATCCAGCAGGACAGTTCCAGGCACTCTGCCTGCCCCTGGGGCAGTGTTATCTCTTTATACTAAAAACTACACATACAATGTTTACAATTACTTCCCAATACCTATCACCTGTGTTAGACAGTGAGCTTCTACTCTAAACCAATCTAAAAGTGCCACCATCACAGCAGAAGATGGAGGCCAAGAAGAAGAAGGAGAAAGGCTGGACATGCCCAGTTCCCTCCATCTTGCCTCCTGAACCCCCGTACCAAAAACCCCAAAATCTACTTTTCCACCCAGTGATAACTTCACTATTATTCTACCTAAACTGTTGTGGCTTGCTGATCTTCATATAAGGTTGGTAATTTGCTCCACAGGTCATAATCAAACCCACAGGTATTTTGGGCTCCATATCAGGGCTTCTGAGCCCCCTGGCAGGGGTCCTGGCCATCCTGGACAGCCAGAGGAATGTTCTGGGTTCCCACTCACAGTCTCAACTTATGCCAAGAGAGGTTTAATTTGGATATTAGGAAAAAGTTCTGCACTGGAAGGGGGGAGCGTGGTGCCTCAGGAAGTGGTGGAATCACCATGAATGGAAGTGTTTGAAAATCATGGAGATGTGGCACAAAGTGACATGTTGTAGTGCTGGGGCTGGCAGTGCTGGCTTAATGGTTGGACTCCCTGATCTTAGAGGGCTTTTCCAACCTTAATGATTGTGTGATCCCATGGATGGATGACAGGCTGGGATCCCATATCATAAGGGAGGAGAGACAAGCCCTCCATCCATGCAGTTTATGTGGAGAATGTACAAGAGTTTTGTGAAGTTTTTCTGTAAAAAGGACTCTGTGCTTAAACTTGCAGAGATTTAGGTCCAGATGGATTTTCTAATTCACATTCCTAATTTTAAATGGACTTTATTTTTTCCTCATTTTAAAGCAGTGTAATTTCTCCTTCTTGATTTTCTCCCGCTGCTGTCCTTTACAGCTGCATTTCCTTTTTGTCCTGAGTGCACTCTTTGACTGCCAAGGCTGCCATGCCCCCATGACTCACAGCTAATTTCACAAAAAACAGAGGTGCATAGCTTTTAACCCTGTGGCACATGAAAGTAAATAGAAATGAAACTAGAGAAGGAAAAAAAAACCCCATCAGTTCCACCCTAAGACATCAGAGAGGCAAAGGATCAGGGAAATGCACATCATGGCCTTTCAGATAAAGAAACCCTTAAATTGCTGCTGTAGTTCCTCTGTTGTACTTTGCTGCTTTTTTTTTTCCCTTGTGGACTGAAAAGCTGATACCACAAGAGGGAGCAGAGACAGGGACATTTTCCACTTTTCTTTGTGATTTTCCCGTCCTCTGCAGATCTGATCTCAGGACTTAAACAAAGACCTCAGGAAGCAAAGTCACTTCTGTGGATGGACTTGGCTGGTGCAGAAGTTGAGCAGTAAATAAAACAGCAATTGTTGAGCTGCAGGAGATAATGGAAATCCTCACACATTCACATCCTTCAGCTAAGAGGAAAATTTCATCTTTCATGGCTACACCAACAATTATAGATTTATTGGAGCCGAGCAACAAAATTTATATTGGTAAATACAGGCTGATACTGAGTGGGTTTAGCTGCAACAGTTTCATGAGAACTTCTTGCCCTCTACTCTCATTTATATCCACACGTGCAAACTGGCGCACTAAATTTAATTTCATTTAATTTTTCCAAGAAGTAGATAACCTAAACCCATTACATTTCAATTTGGCTTGTTTATTCATCTGTTTAAGATGCATGGAGATGACATACAAAGATAGTTAAGATTAATGAGTAGCTGATTAGTAGTTGAGTTTGCAGATGGAAACAAAGCACCTGAAATAATTGCAGCAGGAAACTCATGACATTTATTTTAATTGGTTGGGGATGGTTTTGTTTGTTTTTGTAAGGGCCAGATTGCTTTCAGAGCCATTTCCCTTGTGCCACTGAAATAAAACACAGAAGTTATCTTAATACAAAAGAATGTGGTAGACACAGCAGTCAGTAGCAATTCTGGTGATTTTTTCATTTGTTTTAAGAAAGGCCTTTATTTTCGAAAGCTTTTAATCATCAGCCCAGTTTTAGCTAAGTTCTAATCTTTACTACCCTGAATTTTGGCCAGAGAGAGTTGCAAGCACAACAGCAGTCAAGTGGTTCAGATATTTTTTTCCATTTGATGTGAATAAACATCAGCTTGTAAAAAAAAGCAAAGTGCAGCTTATTTAAATTAATGGATAACACTGAAATTTTATTAAATAGGCACAAGCTTACCAAGGAAGAGCTTTAAACTGGTGAATAGAAGAAAGTTTACAAATGTCAGATGAAAAGAGAATGTTACAAAATTTGCAATTGGCAATAATTATCTGCAAAAATTAATCCTCAGGAGGAGACAGAATTTGAGAAAATGGTGATAGAACAGTCAGCTGTGATACCATCAAAATGGCTCAGTGTCCTGAAAGGTGTCTTCCAAACATCACTTGAGTGCCTCAAAAAGTGAGTTAGAGCCTAAGAGACCCTTTCATACCACCCACATTTCACATGGCTGGTTTCCAGGATAAATTACTTCCAGACTAACCATTCTTTAGTTTCCTTCCATGAAATGGTTGCATCTCTACTTTGTGAGGGCTCCAGCTGATCCCTGTGGCTTTGTTGAACAAGGGAGATCTTGGACTGACACTTCTAAATTCTGCAGTTATGGTGATTTATATGCATGAGAAAGAAAATCAGTGAGAAAGTCACTTCTTTTCCTGATGGTTTTTATCAACATTGCTAAAAGCATTGCTGGCAGACACAACCTGTCAGTGTTGGCCACCTCAGAGACCACTCAGCCTGTGGATCATTTCTCACCTTGGTTATTGGGGGACTGTGTTCTGAGAGGCCCCTGGCCTCTGCACAGTGAGAGAATGAGTAAATAGTTGGCTGAGAAAAAGTGTTTTGGTTTTTTTCCTTTCTATTCTTCTTGCAATGAAATATGATTCAGCATGCCATGGTGGTTTGATCCATGCATGGAGACTCAGGATGGACTTAGTTCCTTTGCTCTAGAGAGGCTCCCACTCTGAGCTGGAACACAGCAAACTGTGCTCACATAAAGTAGTTTCACTAAATATAAATAAAAACTCCTGGAGTTTACAGTCTCCTCTCCTCTCCTCTGGAGTAAGTCCCATTTTTTAGGATAAATTTAATTTGCATTCCCAGTGGAGCTGGGTTTCTAACCTTTCCAGGGTGATGTCTAATCATTATTAATGGTGAATTATTGTCCTGAAAGAAAAGGGAATGATTTAACATGGAAAAGATGACATGGTCTGGTAAATAAATCAGACACTGACGAGGCAAAGACATAATGCTATTTTTTCTTTTTTTTTAATAGGTTTCTTGAGTCAGCTGTTGAACGTTTCCAAACATGTGTGAAATTACTCCCTTATACAGAATTGTCACTGTTAAGCTATCTCTAAAATCTTAAATCCTCACCTTCTACACTGCATCAGTTCTGAGCACATAAATGGTTCTCTGAGAGCCCTTTGCCATAATTTCCACTTTGTGAATCTTTCTAAGCATTTTGGAGCCAGGGGAAGAGCTCATCAGAAGCAGCTGGGGACATCCCTTTTATTCATTCAGAAACCCCACCCAGAACACCTAAATTATCACTAGCAGTTTACCCAGACTGGTATTCGCCAGGATGTTTTGATATCAGCCTGTTCCCTGACAGCCTTGGCAATTCCCTGAGCACTATGCAAATGAAATTAGCAGCAATAAAGGGTGTGGGATGACATGACTCCTTCTGAAAGAATCAGCTATCTCCAGGGTAATTATTTTTCTGGTAAAAGTCAGACTTGATAAGGATCCTAAAGGAAGAGAAGGTAGATACACACAGCAGATTTTTGTGGGTAGGAGACAGCATGACAAAAAGTGAAGTGTGGGTAAATAAAGTCAAGATAAAACCAATTTGTTGGACCAAGAACACAGAAATAAAAAACCAGGACTGATGCAAAAAAAATTGAGAAAAAGAATATGCAACTTGCAGTTCTTTCAGAATTGACATTGAAAAGACAATGAAAAGCTAATTACATCTTTTTTTATCCTCACGCATGAATGATAAATATATAATTTATCATTAACTTGGTGCAAGAATATTTTTCCTGAATATTTAGTAAATCTGAGCTGGACGTGGGAGGAGGCTGGCTCACTGTAAAATACAGGGTATTTCCTTCATTTTAAACATAATCATGAAGCACAGACAATTTTATATCTGCTGTATTTGGGAATATTGGCACTTCTGATTTAGGTTCCCCTCTTCAAAGAGATGATTCATCAGAACTGCATTGGTTTAAAGATTATCTGGAAACTTAAAAAAGCCAGAAGGCCAGACATGAATCAGGTGAGGAAATGTGCCCTGCCAGTCTTCCTTTTTTGATGGCACCTATGATTGGCAAGTCATGCTGCAACATGATGAGCACTTGTCAGAGGCAAAAAAAATGTGCTGAGCTGGAGGGTAAATCTGGGGGAAGGAAAAAAAATTAAAAAAAGAGGAAGCAGAGAAAAACCAGAGAAAAATTTTGATAAGTTCAGAAGATCCTTTTCAATACCCTCATCTGAAATCCTGCTAGTCCTTTTCTTGGCAGGATTGTAAAGGTGAATGTAGGGTGATAGAACATAAGTAAATAAAAGTAGTATAGAAAGTAATCTTACCCCCTTAAAAGAGTTGCAGCTGAGCCAATTATTAAGGATTAGAAGCAGGCCTGATGTTAACAGGCTGCAGCTGTTGCCCATAAAAAGAGTAGAGTGGATTGGCTGGTTGAGGGGAACTGTGGTCAGTTGGCTGCTGTGAGGACAGGGAAGAGTTAATGCCTAGAGGAGCTGCCTGCAAGAAACATCAGGGAGGTACAAAACTCTGGCAATATGGAACCCTTGCAATGTAATAACAATAGAACTCTTGCGCTATATATGCCAACAGGTGGAAAACTGAACTGTTTGGGAAGTTTAGGGAATTGTTTCCAGGATGAAGAAGAGCTGGTTTGTAGCTACTCTGAAACTGGGCCGGCATTACCTTTGTGGATTTATAGGCAGAGGGGGAAGCAGGTACTTTGGGAGCACCACAAACCCTGTGTTCTTTATTACAAAGACCCTCTGGTGCCATGAGCAGGGTTTAAAGTTGTGAGACAGCAGAGGATGCTCCAAGACCATGGAGATGTCACCAGGCAAAGAGAAGCTTCAGAGGGGAAAAAAAAGGGGAATTCTTTTCCTCAGTAGCATCTATTCTTCTTCCTTGCTGGAAAATTATGGTTATCTTAGATTTAGCACTGTCTGCCTTTCATGATAATCCAGTAGAAAACAGTTTCTATTAATTGCTGTAATGTATTGCCCTAATCATTGCAATGTTCCTAAGCATTGTATTGGAGTACAAATGTTTTCTTCAGCAAGAAATAAAGGATTTTTGATTTATTTCCATTCTGCCTGCAATGGTTTTGGAAAATTTGTTTTCTGACTGAAACCTATGGGTTTGGTTGGGGATTTTTTTCTTCTTTCTTTTGTGTGTGGAAGCGCAGGCTGTGATTTGAGGCTAAGGTTGGACCTTCCGGTGGGAAAAAAAAATGGGTAAAAAACCATCCCTGATGCCTTTGTGTCCAGCACAATAACTGTGGTCATGAAAAGAGCAGGAAGGTTTGGAAGGCTCCTTTCTTTACCTAAAAATGTCATAAAAGCTGACAGAACCCAATGAAATGTTAGTTTTGACAGACCAATATGTTTTGCTGAAAATGTTCTGAAAGTTCTACTTCTGAGTTGGCAAAAGAGAGAAAGCAAAAAAAAAAAGACCATTTTCTTTCTGAAAAAGGTAATTATACATTATACTTTCCAATGCATTGTTTTCTGAAAGTGATGTAATTCTTCCAGGGAGGACTTTCTGAATTATGGTGATCATTTTAGCATAATGGAAACTAAACTGCTCACTGCTTAACTGAAAAGGATTGGGTGGCTGTTTCCTAGGAAACAGGAAAGAAAGGGTTTGGGTGTCTTTTAGAATGTAAAATATACACATTCACACTGTGTTAGAGTCACATGGTGAAAAGATGCGCCATAGATAGTGTAATTACTGCTGGAAATGCTAAAAAAATGGCATGCAGGTTTTCTGGAAGACCTCAAAGTCTTCCTCATTCCAGAAAGTTAATATTTCTTCCAATGGTAAAAATTTATGAAGGACTGGAATTAAAGCCCAAGTGAAAGAAAAAAAAAACCCACGTTTTTCCTTAATAGAAACAGCAGAATTGGACTTAAGAGAGTGTCTGGATATTTCAGGCAGAGTCGTATTGATGTACAGCAGAAGAGAAGGCACCCGGGTGGTCTGGGCTTGATGCAAGAAGGGAAAAGTGGGAGAAAACAGCAGAAAAGCAGAGAAGTGAGAGAGAGAAAAACCTCAGGGAGTCAGGCTTGTGCTCCTGCTGCTGTCAGAGAAGCAGAGGGGTGAAGGCAGAGCATCTCAATAGAGCATCTCTTTAGGAAAACACTTTCCAGCTTGCTCTAACTCCTGCCTCAGGGGCAGCAGCAGCAGCTGCCAGGCAGATTCTCCAGGGTGCCGGGATAAGAAAAGTGAGCTGCAGAACTTCTGCCCATGGCAGCTCCCTGCTGGGACTCTGTCCCAAGCTGGGCTTTGATCTGAACCCAGAAGTGCTGCCGGCAGTTAGTTCTAGCACAAAGCAAAGCAGAGCAAACCTGTGGAGAATGGTCACAACAAAACCTTCAGTGACATCCTGCCAAGGAGTTTCTGCAGAGTTCTCAAAGCTTTCCAGTTCCACCTCACTTGGACAGAAAAGGCACACCAGGCATTATTTGGTCTTTCCTCAAACACAGAAATCATAGAATCATGGAATTGTTTGGGTTGGAAGGGACCTTAAAGATCATTTTGTTCCAGTCCCTGCCATGTGCAGGGACACCTTCCACTGTCCCAGGTTGCTCCAAGTCCCTTTCATCCTGGCCTTGGACACTTCCAGAGATCCAGGGGCAGCCACAGCTTCTCTGGTCACCCTGTTTCATCTGTTTCTCTGAAAATATTAATATATTTTAGTTATTAAATCCCAAGTGTTTATTTCTTACATCTTTCTTGACAGCAAATTGCATGCTGCCTCCAGCGAGCTGCAGATTTCTCTCTAGGCTGAGATGCTGTGGTGTGCAGATGAGCCCATTTCAGACAAGTGACAATACCTAGCCAAATCCAGAGCTTTTAATTATGGACACAAGGATACAAAAATCAAATTAAGGATCCAACTTTCCTACTAAGCCAGCACTTCAATCTGCCTCACCCACCCTACAGATTGTGTCAAGAAAAGCTGACCAGGCATCTTCTGGCATTTTGTTGAAGAGATCAGAGGAAACATTAGAAAAATATTATTTAAAATGTCTGTATTCAGCAGTTTTGTGAAATCTAAGGCACGATTCATTAAAAAAAAAAAAGATAGGAAGAAACAAAGGGTAGGTGTGAGATTTTATAACTGATTTTATTTTAGGAAGCCCTCTTGGGTGGTTTGTTGTCTATGTTTGTGTGCAATGGCCAGTGCCATGGGGCCATGAAGAAGTGCTAATTAAATAAATAAGGGATGGCTGTAATAGATCTGCTGCAGCAGGAAGGCAGCAGTGAATGCACAAACACCAGAGTGAAAATCTGCTTTTATCCAGCAAGCAATGACTGAGTTATTATGGTGTGCTGAAATACAAATAACCAGAAGACATACTATAACACTAATGATATTTCAGGTTAATTTTGGTTCTGAAAAAAAATGCTGATAAATAGATATCCATTAATTTGAACTGTTATTAGCTTGAAACTGTGATGCTGGCAGCATCCATTCTCAGTCTCTTTTACATAGAGTTCTATGGGCTTGTCATATTCTTTTCACATATCAAAAAAAAACCAGACTGGTGCAATTGTCTAAAGGTTTGAGCGTGGCTTCATCCTATGAAGTGACCATGCTCAAATATCTTCAGGTGCTAGGAATATTTTTTTAATTATTTTTATTATTCTATTTTTCCATTCACAGACCTTTTGCCAGCCAAACAAATCATCATTCTCCAATCCAATATCCAGCTTCACACGTTGTGAAGTTAATGGAAATGATCCCAAGGGTACAGTAGGAGCTTCTCCTGCTAAATGTGGTATTACAGAGTTTAAGAGCTGTGGTGGCATTTGAGGGTCTCTAGGACAAGGGAAGAGGTGAGAATCTTGACTCCGTGTTTCAGAAGGCTGATTTATTATTTTACAATAGATTAAAAGAAAATTATATACTAAAACTATACTAAAGAAAGAGAAAGGAGATATCTGAAAGCTAGAAAGGAATGAATAATAAAATCTTGTGACTGACTGGAGTCCCAACACAGGTGGACCTGTGATTGGTCATCAAATAGAAACAATCTACGTGGTACCAATCAAAGATGCACCTGTTGGTAAGCAACCTCCAAACCACATTCCAAACAAATCAGATTTATTGTTTACATTTCTTTTCTGAGGCTTCTCAGGAGAAAAATCCTAGCGAAAGTATTTTTCAGAAAATATGTCTGTGACAAGGAGCCTCTGCCTGCTTTCTTTCTTTCATGCAGCTCAGGGATGTATTTTCAAACCCGTCTGCTGTTGCTGATGTGGGGTGGGATGTCCTTTAATGGGATCTCCAGGAGATAATTGTAATGTCTCTGATGCCAAGCCAAACAAAGCCTCGTGTGTCTCCCCACCAGGCAGAAAGGCTTTGGCTTCCTCTCAGTGCTCAGATCTGGTCCTCATCTTTTGGGTTAATTCAGCCCCATTGCTTAGATTTCAGAAGTAGGGAGCTGAATCCCCTGCCTTGTGCACATTTTCAGAATATCCTTACACTTTTCTGTGACTCAGATCCTTCCTTGTTATTGTATTTGCATCCCCCCACGACTGATGATTCTGACTCCATGTTCTCAGAAGGCTAATTTATTACTTTATAATACTATATTATATTAAAGAATACTATACTATATTATACTAAAGAATACGGTAAAGGTACTTACTAAAATACTACAAAGATAATGAAAACTCTCTCCAGAATCCTGACACAGCTTGGCCCTGATTGGCCAAAGAGTGAAAACAACTCACAGCAGAATCCAATGAAACAATCACTGTGGGTAAACAATCTCCAAACACATTCCACATGTGAGCACAACACAGAAGAAGCAAATGAGATAAGAATTGTTTTCTTTTTCTCTGAGGCTTCTCAGCTTCCCAGGAGAAAAATCCTAGGAGGAGGGATTTATTTCAGAAAATGTGAATGCCACACTCTGTAAAATGGAAATTTTACTATTTAAGTGCAGGGTAGGAGCCTCAGGACAAGCGAAAGAGAATTGAGAGAATTCAGCTGCAGAAACATCAGTGAAAGCCACAGTGAACTGGGGCATTTTTGCTGAGATACAGCATAACAGGGAGCTGGGAAGTGCATGAGAACTTCCTTTAATGCCTTCAAAAAGTTTCAAAAATAGTTTAAAGTTCATAAAGAAACACTAAAAATGAACAGTCAGAAGATTCTCAGAGTTATTCAGAATTTTCCTATCCTATGAGACCCAGCTGAGGGAGGGAGTGAAAGCAGCCAGGAGGTAATTAGAGTGTTGCAAATCAAAATTGTCTTTCCACTGCCCAATGACAAATGGCTCTGGATTAGAAAAGGCCTTTCAGGTAAATTCAGTGCCAGGAGGGTGAATATTGGATTATCTGCAAGGCAACACCACAGCCCTGCTGCAGGTCTGGTGTCTCAAATCTTCAAAAATTG
Organism: Geospiza fortis; assembly: GCF_000277835.1. Taxonomy (NCBI): domain Eukaryota; kingdom Metazoa; phylum Chordata; class Aves; order Passeriformes; family Thraupidae; genus Geospiza; species Geospiza fortis. The sequence continues at coordinate 385,647 of NW_005054516.1, forward strand.
AAACAGTCCTTTGCTCCTCAGCACTGAAGTAGATCACATGTGCCACATTTCTGGAGGATGAGAAATAGAATTATTTTAAATATGCCCAATTGAGAGGAACAAATCCTACTAGAAGTAATGGGATCTCCTGGGTTGCTCATGTTCACTGCCCAAAAATTAGTTTGACGAGAAATCTCATTGAAATCAAGAGGGATGTAGTACCTTCATAGCTTTGAGGAGCTTTTCTTTACAAAATTCTGCATACAAGCTAAATATTTCATTGTTGCCATTTTGTAGTGGCATTGAATATAATCCCACCATTATCACATCCAGACTGATTTGTAAAGTTAGTCTCCTCTAGCCGGTCTTGCAAAATGAAAATGTGATTATTTTAGCTGTTATTTATTTTAATACATAAATTTATTTTAACACATAAAAATAGTGGGGAAAATGTGCAAAATGACATTTGAGAGAAGAAAAAAATCATATCAATATGTTTATTTGACCAACTGTACTGAGATAGCAAAGCCTTGCACAACTCTCTCCGAGGAGCAGCAGTTTTTGAAATGTTTTCCTTTAAAAAGGGATGGAAAATGGATCAGTAATTCCAAAAGAACTCTTTTATTTAGAAGTTACTTAAAGCAAAGGAATCTATGGGGAGCTGGATTCACCAAGCCCTTGGGAGCCTCCATGAGCTCCAATAAGGGAATGCAGACTTGCCTGCTTGGATTATTTCCTATCCTCCTCAAGAAAAATTAGTGTTTGGGAGAAAAATACACAAATGCATGCTCACATATATAAATGCAAACCCTAACATGCTTCTGGTTAATCCCAGCCACCACTAAACAAACGCCAATTGCCACCAAAAGACTCCTGCTGTGTTTGAAAGGCTTTGGCCATGCTTTTAAAAAGAAACATTTCCTGGCAGTCTGCTCCAGCTCAAGCGAAGTTGCCCGGGGCAACAATGTCTAAGTAAAGGGCGATGTCTGCCTGATCTCTTTCTGTAATAAAGGATGTCAGAGCAGATTATTGCTGTTGTCCCCTCCAGCTCTCACACCTCAGAAATGACACACTTGCCTGACCAGACACTGAGACATGTGCCCTGTTTTTTTGTTTGTTTTTTTGTTTTTTTTCTTGTTGCTCTCTGGGGGCATCAAGTTACTGATGCAGCTCCAGCTGAGCAGTTGCATAAGCTGAGAATCTGGCAGAGAGCAAGAGTGTAAGTGATGCCCATTCCTGAGGGTTTGGTGCTGATAGAAGGTAACTACATCCCACCGTGGCTTTATTTGTGCCTTTTTGGTCCTAAAACAGCTTCTAGGGCAGGAAAAATATGTCAAAAGGTGGCCTAGATCCTTGATGGATCCTTTATGGGGTGGAGAGGAAATTGTAAATACTAGGGGTGCAATTATTTTTTAATCTTGGTGAATTGATTTGAATGCATGATCTTGTATAAATACAACAGGTCAAGGTCATTCTAGCCCCAAACTCTCACCTAATTTGGATGACAAGACAATTTAGGCATTGCTTCCAATAGCATGGACTCTATTCTGGACAAAAAAGAAACTATTTGAATGCTACTGCTGCAATGTCACCTGTCCCCAGGGCCATGGAAAACTCTCAGCCTGTGTTAGCTTAGAGCCTGAGCAACAGCAGCAGCATCCCAGCAGTGAGTGGCAAATGCAGTGTGGGTTTGTCAGAGCACAGGTTCCCTGGGCTGATTGAGCTCTGCTCTGCATGAGCTCTGCCAGCACATCCTGGAGTGAAATGAGCTGAGCAAGGCAGGAAACACTGGGGGAGCCAGGAGTTCTGGTACTGCTGAGCCCATGTTTGGCCTCAAATTCTCTTGGAACTGGGGGAAGTCTCTTTCTGTGGGTATTCTATTTGCAGAGAAAGCAGGAACAATGAATCTGACTCCATGTTCTCAGAAGGCTAATTTATTATTTTATGATACTGTATCATATTAGAAAGTACTATACTATACTAAAAATACAGAAAAGATACTCAATGTTGAAAACATAATAATGAAAACTCATTACTCTTTCCACAGTCCCAACACAGCTTAGCCCTGATTGGCCAAAGAGTGAAAACAACTCACAGCAGAATCCAATGAAACAATCACCTGTGGGTAAACAATCTCCAAACACATTCCACATGAGCACAACACAGGAGAAGCAAATGAGATAAGAATTGTTTTCCTTTTTCTCTGAGGCTTCTCATCTTCCCAGGAGAAAAATCCTGGGTGAAGGGATTTTTTCAGAAAATGTGAATGCCACATGTGGGGTGTGTCAGCTGGCCGCTCTCCCTGGTGTGCTCCCAGGCACTCATCAGGGAGCTGGGAGGGAGCTGTGGCTGCTCCAGCCAGGTCAAGCTGCCAGAGGCTGTTGCCAAGGGACAAGTCTCCATCTGGACTAATTTAAAGCTGAAAAAATGTATGAAGTGGGAAAAAAAAAGACAGCAAGGAGAAAGGATCTTGCAGGTTATCCCAAATTTTATTTATGGGTAGATCCCTTATAATTTTGTAAGACAAGGCAAGAGATTATAAGTAGTTGCCAATAAAGTAGCGAAGAGGTTAAAAGTAGTAAAAAAATAATTTCCCAAAGGGCAAAATTTATTTTGAAGACTCCCAAAACATGATGGCATTTAATTGAGCTTCAAACCCAGTGTATAACCTTTAAGCAGACACATCTTAGAGTTTTCATTCTTGAACCCCAGACTGCAAAGAGAATGACACAGGAGAAACTGCCAGACATAAATGCAAGACTTCATGCTTTTCCTGAATGCAGTAAGATCCATTGCCCAAAATTCTGGTTTATTTTGGTGTTTAAACATTGGATTTTTGGAATTAAGCCTAAAATGTTGATGCCTGATATTTAGGCATGCTTGTAAAGTGTGTTAAAAATTTTGAAATCTTAGGCTTAGCTTACCCCTTGATCCTTTTCTGTTGTGGATCATGAAAATAAAAAGCAGATTCAAAATATTATTAATGTTTCAACTGATGGAATTTCATTTATACCCTGTTTTCACAGAACCGATGTTGCAGGCTCTCTCTGTGCCTGTACATTCAAATACAGTTGTAGATGTACAGTTATTGCCAGAATCCCGAGGTTGTGTTTTCAGGTGAGAGGCAGGTTGGCAGATCTGCAGCACTTGAAAGTTCAGACAAATCAGGGTCCCTGTGCTGCAGCCACTGCCCTGTGCTGTGTGGTTCTGTGCAGCTGTGCAACTGCTGTAACCTCACACAGCTCTGCTTTAGCTCTTTGCATGGTTTTCCATCCCCACAGGTTTGTTTTTTTTACAACTCTGGAAGGCTTAAACAATGTCCGTGAGGGAAACCACTGAAAGCTCAAATATTATATGAGAACTAATATTCATTTTCAGAGCTGCTGGATTCAAGGTGGGGATGAGCTGATGTCCCAGAAGGGCTCTTTATTTCTATGTGACATGTATTAAATTGTTCTGATTAGTTGTTGGAACATCACTGATGTCTGATACCTGCAGAAGAATTTAGTTGCAAGAGTTTATCCTGAAGTCACATCAAAAACCTGCAAATGCTTGACCATAGGTATTTATTTTTATCTTTTCTTTTAGCAGTATATGTGACTAGTTTTGCATTCCTTTATTTTTCTTTCATTTATCTGTTTCTTTTGCTTTTACTCCTCTTTTTATTTAATCAAGGGTGGGTTTTTTTCTGCTTTCTGTAAGAATTCAGAAGGCAACAAACAACCTGGAGCATGTTTGGCACAAATTTTTAACCCTGCATTTCAGATGCTAATAAAACACACCAGCCAAGCAGCATAAGAGGATCCAGGAGAGAAACCTAATGTGGCACAAGGTAGCTGTTTTTAAAGCATGGGTGCATAAGAGGAAACCTGTTTTGTCCCACTGAAAGCAATGGCACAGTTATTTTCACAGTGAGGATCAGCAGCTGCAGTAACACAGTGGCTGCAATGAAAAATTACAAGGGGTGTCTGTTCTCATATTTGAGATAATGGCCTGATCACCAGCTGAAGTCAGTCAGAAATCTCCCCCTGTGGTGCATTATTGCCCAATTAGGTGTATTATAGGGTTTTACATTCCTTCCTGAAGCATTCTGTGTGGGCCAGATGATGAGGGTGCGTTGGATGGGCCATTGCTCTGTTCTCAAATGGCAATTCTGTACTCTCATGTTTAAGGGAGGCAAATCATGGGTGAGGTTTAATGAGGCAGAAGGAAAGAATTTCTACCCTTGGAAATTGTTTGTTCAGGGTCACATTTTCCTACTTGTCCACCTCCCTCCTGCCTAAAATTCTCAGTGATTGGATTCTGGCAGAGCAAAGGGAGACGCTGTTATTTTTTTCAGGCAGAGTGGAGGGCAGAGCCACTCAATTAACTGCAGACCACGGTAAACAATCCCATCTCTTTCAGCAGGGACTACCTTCATTCTGGCAAGGGAGACATCAGGAGAGTGACAAGACTGCTGAATAACTGCATAATACAAAACCTTCACAGTCTTTCATTACTAGATGTAGGAAAGGGATATTTAGATGGCTGAAACAGAAAATGTGAGAGCAAGCCAGTGTAGCACATAAGTGACTGATGAAATGGATAGTCTGACTCCTCTGGAGGAGAAAAACATGAGACCAGTGATGTGGCTGAGTCTGAATGACCTGGAACAGCTCCCTAGTGTTTGCAAAGCTTTCTTTAACTTAATCATATCAGAGTTTGCAGACATGGAAGGGAATCTGCTCTGGGGAAGAAGAGGAGCCTGCGTGGATGTGCTGTATTACTGAACACTGCTGTAACTTCTGTGACTCACCTGGGGACATGCTGGGCGCCTCCCAGGTAGGAAAGGCTTGCCTTGGATAGTCCTGCTCTCAGCAGTCCATCACTCCCAGTCCATCACCTCCCCACTAACAAAGGCAAGGCTCACTTCTACAAGTGTCTTGGTTTGGAAAGACAGGAGTCTGCTAAGGAAGGCAGGAGCCTTCCCTGAAATGGAGAATGTAAACCCTCCCCACCCCTCCGAATTGCTATAAATTTTAAATTAAGGGGCTCTCAGGCAAAAAATATAGGAGCAGGAAATAACGTTTCTTTAATAGGGAAGAAAAATAAAAGGATAAAATAAACTATGCAGTACACTAGAACAACACTGACACAGTCAGAACCCAACTTGACACCCTGTTGGTCACCTTGTCGGCAGCAGTCCCATTAGAATTGTGGCTGCAGCCCTCCTGAAGTGTCAGGAGTGGTTCTGCTGGAGCAAGGGGGTTCTGTAGAGAAGGATGTATTCTTCCTCCGAAGATCCAGTGGAAGGAGAGGCAGCTGCTGTTCCTCTGGGGAATCCAGTGGAGAAAGCCATGCTGGTGTCTCAAAACCTCTGGATTATATCTGGGTAGGAATGCTTGGCTCCTCCCTCTGGGCGGAGCATCTCACAATGGGATGCTGTAGTTCTTATCAGCCATGCAGTGACATTCAATAGCTGTTATCAGCAGATGTCCCCTCCCGAGGGAGGAGTGATTGTGGTCACTCAGAGAGAGAGATAAGGCAAACTGCCCACTTGACAAAAGACAATCTGCCATACAGATGGTAATAGAATACATCTTGCCTTGCAATCTGGAACAACAAGGGAAAACCAAGCTGGTGCTTTCAGAATTGTCCAGAGTTTTCTCAGCTTGCCATCCAAACCCCAGTGAGGCAGCTCTGAGCCAGCCCAGCAGCCAGTGTGACACAGAGCTCAAGGTGACAAACAGGAGATGCTCAGGGCCAGCTCAGCAGCCAGTGTGACACAGAGCTCAAGGTGACAAACAGGAGATGCTCAGGGGCACTCAGGTCTGACACCGCACCTGCAGCACAGAGCCACTTTTCTGTCACCACTTCTTTGCTGTCTCTGCATGGCTGCAGGACAGGTGGGGATTTTGTCACCTCAGCTGTAGCTCAGATGAATTGGGTCGTGCACCCTCCCCTTTCCTTCAGCCAGAAATACTGCTCACCATCCACAGCCACACCAGAGGCACAAAAACCCTGCTGCAGCTGTGATAGAATGTGATAGAATCCTGAGATTAAAGCAGTGCAGGACATGTGCTGTTGAATGGGACAGTGAGAGGAAAAAGGAAACTCAGTGCTGCCTTCTGGTACAGCTTTTATCAAGGCAGTGAAGTCCCTGGAAGGACCAAACCAGCTGGGGAGCTGGCAAATGGTGAGAGCAGAGAACATTTCCCCAAACCCAACCCTCTCTGAAACCTCACTGACTCCTTGTAGGAAAAGTTCATCATCACTGCAGTCCTTGGCACTCTCATGAGCATTTTTCATGGCATGAATAATTCCAGTGGCACCACTCTGCTGTAGGGTAGCTGGGCTCTGAGTTCATCCTGGGACAACCAGCATTGTTCAGGTGCAACCTAAATCTGAGCATCTCCCTCCTTCCTTGGTGCTGTTAAGGGAACCATCATGGGCAGATGAAAAAATGAAAAAAAGGATTGGTTTGAAACTGAAAATTGCACTGAGCGTTTTTTACTTCTGAAGATCATTTTCCAGGCATTTAGCTTGAAAGAATCTTGAAAAACAAATTGAAAAAAAAAAGGCAACAAGAAGAGAGGATACAGGTTTTGTTCCACAGTAAATTTGAGTCCATTATGAGGGATGGTGTCATGATCACCTTTGGAAGCAGTGGAGAAATTTATTAGTTTTTATAAGCTTTGTGAGTTTTTTATAATCTTTCATAAGTTTTATATTGTTTATTAATATACCTAAGTCCTCGCTTTAAATCAGAGAGCAGAACTTAATGAATGGTGAGGGAGAATTGCAACTCCACTCAAAGGGAATATTTTGGAGCCAGTAGAAGGAATTTCCTTTTGTTTTGTAAGAAACACAGAACTGAAAAATACCTATAAGTCTTTTACACTACTTACTGTAAGGAGACTATCAGTTCAAAATAAACCCAGTTCTGTTCCTCATTCAATAATTGTTCCTGATTACCATCTTCTTAAATGCTAAGTATATATTTATAGCACACTGGCATATTTAGCTGGTTTTATTAAAATTGCTGAAATTGTTTATGCCAGTCAGCACTGCTTTATTTCAGCGCCTTTATTGCACTTCAAGTAGGCAATATAATGAAATTCTGATCCTACATAATCCATAAGTCTTTTAATACAAGCTACTTTTGTCTCTAGGAAGAACTAGCTTATCCTCAGCAAACAATGTCACCACTATGTAGAGAGAGAGAGATAGAAACATTCGGAGCAAAACAAAATGTAGAAATTCAGATTGGTTGATGGTAGGAAAAGGTCATTTTGTTGATTTTCATCAGGGAACAGAAGAACCTCAAAGAGTGCAGACTGGGTTGTTAAATTACTCCTGAGGATCATCAGCAGCTTTGTTTGGCTCTTTCCAGAAGTGCTCATTTCACTCCATTACAGCATAGCACCCGAGAGATGCATCAAGTGGTTCAGAAAAAAGACAAAAATCACTGCTCTAAAAATGTGTGTTATCCATAATTATAATTTATGGGAAACAGGAACATTTTGCAGCTCCTTTGTCTGAGGAAAGTTTTCTTCAGTTGGAAAAGCTGCTGAAATGCCTCTATCTTGGTCTCCATGAGAGGAAATAAAAGACTATAAAATAATTTCTCTCACTTCTGAGCCCATCACTGGCCACTTCTGGGGACTGGACCAAGTTCATGCACTGGAATTAAACTCATTGCACCTAAAAGAGTAAAATGTGGACTCTCACCTGGTGCAGTGCTAGTCCAGGCCAGTGGGTCAGCAGGAGACATCTGCACACATCTGAAATAAATGGAGATCAACTAGCTCTGCCTCTCTGGATTAGGGAGCCCAACGTCCATTTTTTGGACTAAGCACCTTCATTTGAGCTCAGCCTGAAGGCTGCACTAAATCTGCAGGGAGCCATTCCATCTTGTGAATAAATTGATAGTCCAGTGACTAAGGAACTGGTCCAGGTGCTGCAAGCTTGGAATTCCACCCTGCTTTATTGTTGTATCTCTGTAAACTTCCTTCATGAGAACTACTTCTGCCTACCAGTACAGATTTTGGGGTAATATAGTCTTGTGCCAATCATTACATTATTTTCTTTTTGCTTTTCAGCTGAAAGATGGAAAAATGAGGTGTTCAAAAAAATTCATCAGCAGTGATGGAAACCTTTGTAATTTTATATAGATCTCTGTACAGATATGGAGATCTACTGAAGACATTGTCTGCATTGTTGTTTTTTTTTTTAGCTAGAATTGATGGATGTTATCCTAACTTAAAGGTAAATCAAGGTAAATCAAGACAAATTAGGTAGTTTCCTTTCTTAGCCAGTAGTGACTTGAATTTACCTATGCATGCACTTTTATCCCAGCAATTTTTCAGTGCCTCTTTTTAAAATTACTCAAATAGTGTGGATCTAGAGGAAATTTTTACAAAAAGAGAGAGACATAGAAAAAGAATCTCATAGGTATTTTTATTTAATAAAATTAAATTTTCTTCTCCACTTTATTTAATTCATATGCATTCTCTGTTTCATAGCCCTAAGAGTATACTACAAAGATGAACAGATGTCCTGGTAGATATTTTTTATAGAAGAGTAAAAAGTCTAGGATGCAAAAGGGACATCTTAGTCTTTGTATTAACTTAGGCAGTTTCATATCACCTGGAATTTGTCCATTCACTTTAGCTTTTCTGGCCAGAGGAGTTTGTGGATTGATTATACAAGTCCTCTGGCTTGAAAAATACAGCTGCCATATCCAGAGGTTCTTCCCTGGTTAATTTACTAAGATTTGAAGCTGTGCCCCATAAAGGCCTCCTAAATACAGCTGGTTTGAGAGACAGTTCTGGGGAAGCTAAAGAAAAGTCATTAAAGGAACTTTTCCATCAAATGCAGTTGTGGTTTTAGGAAAGGGGGGGGGGGGGGGGGGGGCCACCAAATTGCAGCTGTGAGTGAGAAAAACTGAAAAGCTTTCAGGGGATTTTGTGTGTGTTTTTTTTTTTCTTTGCAAGATTTTGTCCCATATCTTTAGTTTCATTAGTCATTAATTATCCCCCATCTCATCAAAACAGATCAGGTTGTTGTGATTTGTCTTTTGTTGCCCTCCTGTTGTTCCATCAATGAAAACATTATCTACAGCTCTCTGCTCCATGATGGAGAAATAGAGAAACACCCAAATTGCAGAGGCCCCAGGGCTCATGTTTTCTAACTTTTCCTGCTCAGAAACAAGTTATTCCAACATGATATTTTGTTTACTGTCAGTAAATTAAACTGCATCTGCAAATCCTATTTATTTTGCCTTGTAAATTGCCTGCATTTTATGTGGCTCTTCACTCAGCTCTTTGTAAAGTTAAGTGTGAGCAATAACCACTATACACCCCAAGGGAGAGCACTGCATATTGTTTGCTTGAGGAATTGGCTTCATCCTATGAGGCAAATTCCAAAGGATGAAAAGAAGCTGGGAATGGCCTGAATCTGAAATTCCTGAAATTCCTTCCACCATCTTCAAAATAATCTTTTTGAGTGGAGTTGCAATTCTCCCTCACCATCTATGAAGTTCTGCTCTCTAATTTAAACAGAGAGAATTAGGTATATTAGGAAAGAATTTAGGTATACTAATAAACAATATAAAACTTAGGAAAGCTTATAAAAGTTATAAAGCTTATAAAAACTAATATAAATTTCTCCCCCACTTCCAGAGGTGATCATGACACAGTCCCTCAGAATGGACTCAAATCTGCTGACAGAGGAAAAGAGTGTTTGTACAGCTGATACCTCCACAAAAGCAGAGTGTGACAAAAAGACCTTTGCACTGGTATTTCACTACCTACTCTTTTTGTGCATTACAGCAAAGCCCTGTGAAAAAGAAACAACTTCATGCTAAATTCACTGTAGGTGCATGACCATGCAAAAGCCTCAGCTAAGAAATCCTGGATTTCCTCACAGGTTCACAGAGATCTTGCTTGGAAGAGACTCCAGAGGTGACTCAGTGCAGCCTCCTGCTTGGAGCAGGGCTGCTGTTGGCTGGGGGCTGTGTACAAATTACAAATGGGATGGGAATTTAGGAATAAATCTTGAGCTGTTTTATTTTTTAACATTAGTTTTATTACGTGGTTATGACAATGGGAAGGTGCCATCAGCTCACATCCCAGGCAGCAGACAAAGAACTTAATGTTACAACTCGCTTTAAAAGTTTTTTTGACTAATTACACAAAGCAAAAGCATATTGAAAGTAGTTCTATCCAACCACTATAAGCACACGTACCTTTGGTTAAAACAATGCTTGCTTATTTGGAATACAACACCTGCTTGTAAGCCTTAAAACAATGCACAGAGCTCCCTTATTAAGCTTAGAACTTCTTAATGTTTTGCTAGAGATACTTTCTTATAGCTTAGGGAGTTATTTAAGACAAGCATTAATACACAGACCATTGTTCGATTTGTCTTTATTTTTCTACTTCTTACATAATTTTTCTGCTGACCTATCTCATGGCTGCTGCTTAGCTCTAATCACAGTTCTGCTGTCTTTGAGGCCTGCCTTTTGCAGCTTTCCCAAAACCCTCTGATTCTATGGATTCCCACACAGGGCCAGCACCATCAGCAGATCAGGTCAGCCTTGCCTTTGTCTGACTCAGTCCAGAAATCTCCAAGAGTGAGATCAAAACCCTTTCAGGGGAACCTGTTCTGTGCTGCAGCACCCACTTGGTAAGGGGTTTGCCCAATATCCAAGCTGAACCTCCCAATATTCCACTGCCATTGCTGGTAATGGGAAAAATTGGCTTTTTTCCCGCTGCAGAACCATTGCAGTAGCTCAGGTTGACTTTAGATCAGCTCCTTGGTATCTCCTTCACCAGAGGACAGGACCCAGCTCCCCCACCTCTCCAGGCAGGTCACAATCCCAGGCTCCCTCACCAGCTGCTCAAACCTCTCCCTCCACATCCCTTTTGAAACTATGAGCCCAAAACCAGACCTTTACTTCAGGTGCAGCTTCACTGTCACTAATAGAGATAAAAAATAACCCTGAGCTTATCCCTCACTCTTCCTTGGGAAGATGAGGGTGCAGTTTGCCTTATTTACAATGAGAGCGCCCTGCAAAAGTGACTGCTGAGAGCAGTGGGACATGGAAACTTCAATCTAAAATCCTGCATATGCCAGCATACTTTTTTTCCTATAAATCTTAGTGACACTTCACCTGCATAACCTTGCCAAGGTAAGGTTTACTGTGCACTTACAAAAAAAAAAAAAAGATTTGCAGACTCGCTGCTTGCCTGGTATATGCAATATTTATTTATTAGTGTTTTGATTTATAAGACTTATATAAGAAAGTACATTTTCCAAGCCCTAGGAGATTCTGCCATAAATTAGAAACACAGTAGCATAAAACAGACAAGTTGCTGCTCCTCCCAAAAAAGTAAAAAAAAAAGAGACACCTAAAATTGCATGAAACTTTGATTTCTGCGTTTCAGTTTATATAAAATAGACCTGGGATGTTCAGTATCTCCCACAATTATGCAGAATTAGATAAGAAATTCCACAGGCTGCTCTGACTATTGCAAAACTGATGTTGCAGCGGGTCATGAGAAAAGTGGAAATTTTAATGGTGTGTGACTTTTATGGAACATCTTGCCTTGGTAGGGGCTGAGGTGCAGCTGGTGATGCTGAACCCTGGGGTGGCAGTGAGGGACAGGGGCAGGGAACAGGTCTAGATCTGTTGTCATATAGCACGAGATCTCTATTGTCATTACACTGCAAGGGTTCCATATTGCTAGAATTTTGCACCCCCTTGATGTTTCTTGTAGGCAGCTCCTCTAGGCACTGACTCTTCCTTGTCCTCACAGCAGCCAACTGGCACCAGTTCCCCTCAGCCAACCAATCCACGCTTTTATAACACTCTTCTTATTGGCTTCAGCTGTGGCCTGTTAAAATCAGACCTGCTCCTAATCCTTAATAATTGGCTCAGCTGCAACTCTTTAGGGGGTAAGATTACTTTCTACCTTTAATTACTAATGTTCTGTCCCCCTACAATTCCCCCTTTTAATTTTAATTATGGAGTTGCAGCATTTCTAGAAGGACATATTCAAATAAATTACATTATGACACATTCATATATTTCATTCAGAATAAAAGTTATACAAATGTTCAAACATTATAGTACAAATATATATATTTCTGAGTGTTGGTTCAGTTTTACAGCTTTTCTCAGTTTACAAAGTATTTATCATCAAAATGTTTTGTACTCATATTTAACAAACATTAATAGATGCAATTGATCTATTTTACCAATAGCTTAATATTCAAGTCCTTTTCCCCAAATCCACAGGGTCATGTAGTCGAGTCCTGTTTCCCCGAATCCACAGGGTCATATAGTTTAGTCCCAAATCCACAGGGTCATCCCAAATCCACACCCAGAGACAATGTAGTATTTAAGTCCTTTCCTCCAAATTATGTCAGGGTCACCATTTGCTGCCATATAGCATGAGAGTTCTATTGTCATTACACTGCAAGGGTACCATATTGCTGGAGTTTCATACCTCCTTGATGTTTCTTGTAGCCAGCTCCTCCAGACACTGACTCTTCCTTGTCCTCACTGCAGCCAACCAATCCACTCTTTTATAACACTCTTCTGATTTGCTACAGCTGTGGCCTGTTAAAGTCAGGCCTGCTCCTAATCCTTAATAATTAGCTCAGCAGCAACTCTTTAGGGGGTAAGATTACTTTCTACCTTTGTTTACTTATGTTCTATCCCCCTACACAGGTCCACCCTTGTATTTCTGGCTGACACCTCCAGCTCCTGGCATGCTGCGGGTCGTGTTAATCAGTGTTTGCTTGGGCTGGTGGCTTTCAGTGCTGAGCTCTGGCTGCTCCAGAGAGCCATCAACTGTAGCTGCTGTGGCCTGAAGGCCACTGGCTGTTAGCACAGGTTTCTGCAGCCATAAATTCCTGTGTAGGAACTTGGGATGAATGCTAAGAGAAAGAGGAGACTTAGCAACACTCAGCTGAAGTGTAGGGCAGCTG